>NC_057805.1:205976413-206063212 GCF_018294505.1 Triticum aestivum
GCATGCGCTCAAACTTTATTTGGTCTAGCATGGGACACATCTATATCTATACCCCTATATAGTGTGCGAGTAAATTTGAAAGTTGGTCATTGGATGAAGCCAATCCGACGGTACAGAGATGGCAAATCCGAGCACTACTGGCCATTGGATATCATCTACATTCCACCAGATTCTGGCACATGTACAATCTAGAAGACTCCATGGTTGAACTTAAGCATAATGCACAAACCTCAAAACACAAGCACTTCTCCTTTGTTCTAGAATCTTCCATATCTTAATTGCCCAAACTTTTTTTTCTAAATGAATTGTCACCTTTTGTTTTTGCTTTATGCTTTACAATCCACAATTCCATGAATCTTAAAATAGATTTTTTATAAAACTAATTAATTTTGGATGAGATGAACTATAATAATTAAATGAACAACTACATAATGCATATATGACTCAAAGCTTACATGCTATAGTGTGGTATTTATTCATAATTTGGTTACCAAATCTCATGCGTGCAATGCACGTGTACCTTACTAGTATCAATAGGAAACCATCATGGTCAAACCCTTCTTGTTGTTGGGTCAAAGGATATATTGCGTGGGCCCCCCTAATTGTTGGTAAAGGATAGTATATATACCTCGGGGAGCCCACAGATATGTGCTGCGTCTATAAGCCGCACAAGAGAGACATGCTCGAGAAGAACACCCTGCCCCCTATACCCTGCATGCAACCTAAAAAATGTATATATAATCGCCATGACAGGTCAAGTCAATCATTCTTTAATTTTTTAGAGAAAAAATAACCCATAAAAACATAGTAGGTTTATATAATCGCCATGACAGGTCAAGTCAATCACTCTTTAATTTTTTAGAGCAAAAAATAACCCATAAAAACATAGTCTGCAAATTAGCAAAACAAGGATCCCAAGGTTTATATAATTGCCATGATAGGTCACTATAGAGATATAATATATCTCTATAATAACTGTGTCATGGCATTTAAATGAAGCTTGAGATATGCAACTTCCCACCGGGTCACCCATCCTTGGACAATCCATCCCGAGCACGCTTAACTTCTGCCGTCTATTCGACTAGGCTAGCAGATGAGAAGCTGCCCCTTGCTGATAAGAATTGCCTCCTTGCCATTTAGGCGTTTCACGCTGCTCACCCTATGGGACCTACTCCCTCCTATCACACACATTTGTGCTTTTAGAAACTGTCGTGGATTTGTCACGGCAGATGTCCTAGTGTGAGGACTTAGTCGTGAGGCCAACGCATCTATGTGGTAGCTTGAGACGGATTGGTCGGGATGAGAGACGCGAGGCGGGTTACACACAAGATAAGGGTTTAGACAGCTTCGGGCCTTGGGAAACATCATCCGGTAATAGCCCTACATGCTGTTTGTGGTTAGGTCTCATTATGCTCATGAGGGAGTTGTTGTCTAAGCCGACCCCCTTTATTGTGTCTAGCCCTCAAGATTATTTTACTTGTCCCTCTTGGGGTGCCCTGCCCCTCCTTATATAGTTGGAGGGGCGGGTTACATGTGGAGTCCTACCAGGATTAGGACTAGTCTATCATCTAATACAAGCTGGATACAAGTCTGGGTCTTGCTTCCTTGTAAGGAAAATATTCCTCCTGCCTTTCCTCTTAAGCCGGCCCACCATCACATGAACCGGCCTACTGGGCCTTGGGCCTTGTCATTCGTCTGACCCGCCCGCCGGGTCACCAGTGAGTTGCAATGTTCACGCGGGTTGCCCGTAAACCGCCAGGTCCAGGCGGGTCGCCACTTAGCCGGCAAGCTTCCAGCCGGGTCATACATCCGGCGGGTTACACCGCGTGGTATATCTCCGACATTTGCCCCTAGTTTAATTTGGATTTATCCATGTTAAACTGATCCTGTGGCATAAATACAAGAACAAATTTGACAGGTTGTGCTCCGGGTAAAATATTCTTGTAAGCCAGCACTTGATCATCCTTAAGTCCTTGTCATTTCCTTCTTCTAGAAAATTCGGGTCAATAGGCCAGTTTCATAATCAAATTGCTGACATTGGTTTCTCAAAGAAAAATATTATAAAAAAGAATCCATTTGAGTCGGCCTTCAATGCTCTGACTTGACAAAAATATTGGTCTCGACATACTCATCTGATTTTCAGCCGGCTTGAACATGTAGAACTTGCCGGTTTATTATTGCCAAAATATCCGGTTTGTAAATATTGATAGCACCGGGTCATAATTGTTGCTAATATCCAGCTTGAAAATGCACCTCCCTTATATGCATATCACTTGTAGCCCCCAAGTCTTAAGAAGGGAGCGTAGTAACAGCTTAAGACTTGCTTCAATAAAATGTCGCAACCTTGAAGAAATCCGGGTTGTTCATCTCGGTCGCTAGTCATAAACTGAATATTCCACATATGTAGCCCCCAAGTGCCGGGTTGTCATGCTTGTAGCAACCAGGGACTTGTAATTACCTTATGCTCATAAAAACTTCAACCAGTGTAGCCCCCAAGGGCCGGGTCATTATACAATAATGAGCAGGGACTTTGTAGATATGATCATGTAGACTTGAGTAGCAACGTGTAGTCCCCAAGGGCCGGGTCATTATACAATAATGAGCAGGGACTTTGTAGATACTTCATTGAAAATAACATCATATGATGTAGCCTCCATCATGGGGCTTGAACGCACGACCACAAGGTTAAGAGCCTTGTGCTTTACCAACTAAGTAGTGGACCCTTCAATATAATGGATTAAGGCTTGTATACTTTGAATTTTTGACAGGAGCAATTAGTAGCCCCCAAGGGCTGGCTCATTACAATGTGATGAGTTGGTTCTCCAATAAGGCCAGTAAAAAATGACCTTGCATTAGCCCCCAAGTTTCATGGTGCATGCTTGTAGCGACATGGGACTTCCATATTTGGTATAATCATGATTTGAATAATGTAGCCCCCAAGTGCCGGGTCGTAAGCCTGCTGATGAGGACATCAATACAATTATTACACCCACAGGCCCTGCTGCTATACATACTGGACCAATTACTAGAGCTCGCGCACGCCAATTAAATTACCAGGTACTTTCGTTTCTTGCTAATGATTCTAATGTTCATGAGAATATGATGCTGCCTAAATTGGATACATTTGTTTTGCTTACAAATGAAGGGCCTAGCTTTGAGAAGGATGAACATTGGAGCAAGAACAAGCATGGAGATGATGGCATGCGCATGGGGAACAAGAACGGAGTTACAAGTGATGATTTCAGGACGTTGAAGCCACCATAATGCGTGCATGAAGCCTTGGACGAAATATACAAGATGCTACTTCATAACTTTCGTCCAGAGGCTATTCTAGGTGCTGCGTCACCTTATTATTGGGCCAGGCCCATGTAATTTCGAAATACATAAGTATAGGCTGTTTTTAGAGTCCGTATGTGTGGGGAAACAAGAGATAGGGTTGGTTTCGGACCCCTTCCTCAAGGGCCACGAAATTCCCCCCCTCTTCCTCCATATATACAGCCCTTAGGGCGTCGTTTAGACTTTGGGTTTTGTTTAGATTAAAAGTTCGCCATAGCTGCAACTTCGCGTACTTCGTTTGTGTTCAGCGACCAGACAAAGGCGTCACAGAACCCCCCCTTGATCAATAAAGCTTTCATCTTATATTCGCAATATCCAGATTGCAATCTCAGTTTCTTGCCTGTTCTTCGTTTGCTCGCAGGAAACAGACCCTCGTGGTCAGGTTGATCGTGCTCCGGCGTGGTCGATAACCTCTCGGAGTTGGTTTAGCGATTGCTAAGGCGCGACGTCCTCGCACGTTCGTAGTCGGATCGTCAAAGTCGACTTCCATCAAAGCGATATTCATCATCTCATCGAAAGACGGGACACCTTTGCCTCTATCAAGTGGTATCAGATTTCCAGGTTGCTCGGTGAGATTTTACAGTTTTTCGTAGTTTAGATCGAGTCTGTTCTTCATACCTACAGTCCACGAAAAAAGCCACAAAAAAAAAATTAGGGTTAGTTCATCATATCCGAACCAATCTGAGCCTTTGCATAATCTTTTTAGGGTTTTTGCTTTGTTGAATTTGCGGTTGCATCGTCGTGTCAAGTTGCTGGTCTTAGAGTCTAGTCTTTTAGAGTTTCGAGTTCTGGTCATAAGTTGTCACGCCGCCGCCGCACCATCATCATCGCCTTGCCATCTACCACCATTGCTTATCCGCCACCGCTTTGAATCCGTATCCATATACCACCACCGCTGCCATATACTACCGCCATATATCCACCACCAATCCGAGTTCTTTTCATAGTCGGTTTGTTTTAGAGATCCATATATTTTCCGTTTCGTGTTTCCTTGCCTGAGTAGGTCTCGGGAAAAAAAAATAAACTTGCTGGAGATAAGGGTAGAAAACATGTTGTGTTTGCACCTGGAGATCTTGTTTGGTTACATTTGCGTAAGGATAGATTTCCTGATTTGCGCAAATCAAAGCTAATGCCACGTGCTGATGGTCCTTTTAAGGTGTTAGAGAAAATAAATGATAATGCATATAAACTTGAGCTGCCTGCAGATTTTGGGGTTAGTCCCACTTTTAATATTGCAGATTTGAAGCCTTATTTGGGTGAGGAAGATGAGCTTCCGTCGAGGACGACTTCATTTCAAGAAGGGGAGGATGATGAGGACATCAATACAATTATTACACCCACAGGCCCTGCTGCTATACATACTGGACCAATTACTAGAGCTCGCGCACGCCAATTAAATTACCAGGTACTTTCGTTTCTTGCTAATGATTCTAATGTTCATGAGAATATGATGCTGCCTAAATTGGATACATTTGTTTTGCTTACAAATGAAGGGCCTAGCTTTGAGAAGGATGAACATTGGAGCAAGAACAAGCATGGAGATGATGGCATGCGCATGGGGAACAAGAACGGAGTTACAAGTGATGATTTCAGGACTTTGAAGCCACCATAATGCGTGCATGAAGCCTTGGACGAAATATACAAGATGCTACTTCATAACTTTCGTCCAGAGGCTATTCTAGGTGCTGCGTCACCTTATTATTGGGCCAGGCCCATGTAATTTCGAAATACATAAGTATAGGCTGTTTTTAGAGTCCGTATGTGTGGGGAAACAAGAGATAGGGTTGGTTTCGGACCCCTTCCTCAAGGGCCACGAAATTCCCCCCCTCTTCCTCCATATATACAGCCCTTAGGGCGTCGTTTAGACTTTGGGTTTTGTTTAGATTAAAAGTTCGCCATAGCTGCAACTTCGCGTACTTCGTTTGTGTTCAGCGACCAGACAAAGGCGTCACAGAACCCCACCTTGATCAATAAAGCTTTCATCTTATATTCGCAATATCCAGATTGCAATCTCATTTTCTTGCCTGTTCTTCGTTTGCTCGCAGGAAACAGACCCTCGTGGTCAGGTTGATCGTGCTCCGGCGTGGTCGATAACCTCTCGGAGTTGGTTTAGCGATTGCTAAGGCGCGACGTCCTCGCACGTTCGTAGTCGGATCGTCAAAGTCGACTTCCATCAAAGCGATATTCATCATCTCATCGAAAGACGGGACACCTTTGCCTCTATCACCTGCAGCGACTCGAGACTATTCCTTCCATTGCAGAATAAATCATATCCATTGATAAATAAATAATAGCCACTGCGCTGAAGCGACTTTGAAAACCTCAATCATAATACTGGTTATTGATAACCATAATAAAAACCCAGCCATGTTGGCTATTCAAGATAGTATAATCCGGTATGAAAACCTCAATCATTCAATATCATCATGAAAATCCAGCCAAGTTTGACTATTAAAATTTTGAATACCTTATCGATTGAAAGTAAATCCGGAGTTTAAATACCCGGCGGCTCTTGGCCTATGGGGACTTAATACGCATCCATTGTAATCTGGGATTTTTGTAACCCGACGGCTTATAGCCTTTGTAAAAATGAGAAATTGATAACCCCATCCATGGTGGCTCATAGTCATGTCCAGTTTTTGAAAAAATCACTTTGGCGGCTCATAGCCTCAATAAACTCAATATTGAGCAATATAACCCGGAGCTGGATAGCCCGGAGCAATAGCAGTATTCTTACTTGTGTAAATCTCTGCATGTCCTACACAAAGTTTTAAACAACATATGCCCTGACGACTTAACATAAAAAACCAGGGCGGGTAACAACCCAAACATAATATAGTGTTATGCAATTAAGGAGAAGACTAGAATCAAGGCCATCCAAGCCTAAACATACTGGTGACTTAAAGTCAAAAGCCGGGGCGGGTTATCAAACCTCGCATATTCATATAACCAGGAAAACATACCTGCAGGATTGATTTATACTGCCGGCTTACATCGCCATATCCAGTGGGGGTAACAATCCAATGATTTATAAGCGCATGATTACAACGGCACAATCCAAAATATACTGGCGACTTAAGGTCCATAGCCAGGGCGGTTTACCAAACCCAAAATATTCATACCATTATTGAAAGACATACCTCTAGATTAATACCATGGTGATGCCTTGATAATTATAATCCGGGGCATGTATCAACCCGGAGCCATGAAATATCATCATTTTGATTGCTCAAGTCAAAATATCCCGGTGACTTAAAGTGTAACACCCCGAGAATCATGCTACAGTAACTCCCTGTGATTAAGCTAATCATGTTGCTAAACAGGGCTTGATCACATTTGAATCACATTCCTTTTCAAACACCTATTCAAACTTCAATTAAATTTAAAAGTGGAAAATAAAAGTTTTCAAAAATTTAAACAAAAATGTTCGGGCCCTGCCAGAAATTGCACTCATAATTATTGTGGAGAAAACACATTTTTATAAAATGCCTAAATACTTTTAAATGAAATAAAACAGAAAAGAAAATAAACAAATAAAAAGAAAACAGAAAACAGAACAGACAGAGAAAAAAAGAAAAAAAGGAGAAGGCCCTCCCCCCTGGACCCCTGGCCCGACTGGGCCGACCCCCGGCCCAGCCCACCTCTCCCGCTCGCCCCCTCCCCTGTTCCCCCGACCGGGGTCGGAACAGGGGCCGTCCCCGCCGCACCACCTCGCCGGCGACGGGGAGGATAAGGGCGCCAGCACCCCCGCCTCCTCGGGCCTCTCTCCCACTCGCCCCGCTCTCCTCTCGGCCTCCGCGCCTTCCTCTTCCCCCCAGATCCGCGCCGCTCTCTTCTTCCCCACGCCCGACGCGCTCGCCGCCGTTCCCGTCGTTCACACGGCCACCGTGCCCCAATCGCCACCTCGCCATGTCATACGCCGTCGCCGCCCTCGACTACACCACCTCCGCCTCTTCGTTGAAGCTCGGAGCCACTACAACGGCCTCCCCGAGCTCGTCTTCAACTTCGGACGCCGGCGACCCCCTTCTTCCCCGGCGCCGACCTGCTGCTCCTAAGCTCTCACCGGCCTCCGTGTGCCGCGCGGTGAGCCTCTCCCCCCTCCTCCCCTGTCTTTTCTCTCTCGCGCGCCCCCTAGCTGCTTCCCCACGCGCGCCCGAACGCCGCGCCGCGGAGCTCGCCGCCGGCGGGTCTCCGGTGACCTTTTGGTCACAGGCTCAAGCCCGCAGCACTCTCCACCGCACGTAGATGCTCCCCAGCTCCTCCGCTTGCCCGATCTCGCGCCGAACCAACGTTGCCGTTGCTCGCCCGAAGCACCTCGCCGCCGGCGAGCTCGAAGCGCTCGCCCCCGCCCGTTCCAGCCCCTCCGGCCACCACCGTTGGACGCGCGGCGCTGAGCCGCGTCGAACGCACCCCGCCATGACCCCGCAGACCCCCTGTGCGTGAAACCCGCGCCCCTCCCGAGCCGCGCCGCCGCGTTTGGCTCGCCGGAGTTGCTCCGGCGCCGGCCGCCGACGTGGCTGGCCTGGCCCCCCCCAGTGCCACTGCCAGTGGGCCCGTGGGCCCCGTTGACTGGGTCCACCCAGTCAACGTGCTGACTGGGCAGGCCCAGCCACTGACATGCGGGTCCCGCCGCAAAAATAAAAAAAGAAAAAGAAGAAAAGGAAAATGTTTTATAAATAAAAATAATTAATTAATCTAATCACTCACTGACAGGTGGGCCCGGTAGTTAATTAACTAAAAATTAATTAGTTTAATCTTCTGTTAACCCACTGTCTATGACAGGTGGGTCCCCCGTGTCAGTTTTGACCAGTCAACCGGACTGTTGACCGCTGACGTCACTCATACGTCATGCTGACGTCATATCCCTTTTCTGTTAATTAAATAATTCCAGAAATTCAAATAATCTTTGAAAATTCATATCTTTTAAACCGTAACTCGGATGAAAATGTTTTCTATATGAAAGTTGCTCAGAACGACGAGACGAATCCGAATACGCGTTCCGTTCGTCCACCACACCTCCCTAACCTATCGAACTAGCAACTTTCCCCCTCCGGTCCGTTTGTCCGAAAACGCGAAACATCGGGAATACCTCCCGGATGTCCCCCCCTTCGCCGGTACCACCTACTGTCGCGTTAGGACACACCTAGCACCGTTCATTGTCATGTCACGCATCGTCATGCTTATGTTTGCATTGTATTTACTGTTTCTTCCCCCTCTTCTCTCCGGTAGACTACGAGACCGACACTGCTGCTGCCCAGTTCGACTACGGAGTCGACGACCCCTCCTACTTGCCAGAGCAACCAGGCAAGCCCCCCCCCCTTGATCACCAGATATCGCCTATTCTTCTCTATACTGCTTGCATTAGAGTAGTGTAGCATGTTACTGCTTTTCGATATCCTATCCTGGTGCATAGCCTATCCTTGCTACTACTGTTGATACCTTTACCTGCAATCCTACATGCTTAGTATAGGATGCTAGATTTCCATCAGTGGCCCTACATTCTCGTCCGTCTGCTGTGCTATACTATCGGGCCGTGATCACCTGGGCGGTGATCACGGGTATATACTTATATACTACATACATGACACATGTGATGACTAAAGTCGGGTCGGCTCGTAGGAGTACCCGCAAGTGGATCCTTGTGGCGGAGCGACAGGGCAGGTTGAGACCGCCTAGGTGAGAGGTGGGCCTGGCCCTGGTCGGCGTTCGCGGATACTTAACACGCTTAACGAGATCTTGGTATTTGATCTGAGTCTGGCCATTTGGTCTATACGCACTAACCATCTACGCGGGAGTAGTTATGGGTATCCCGGCGTCGTGGTATCAGCCGAAGCCTTCTTGACGTCAGCGACTGAGTGGCGCGCGCCGGATTGGACTGGAACGCCACTAGGCTAGGTCTGCTTCCGGCCGCGTACGCAACGTGCAGGTGTGCATAGGGCGATGGGCCCAGACCCCTGCGCGCATAGGGTTAGACCGGCGTGCTGACCGCTCTGTTGTGCTTAGGTGGGGCTGCGACGCGTTGATCTTACGAGGCCGGGCATGACCCAGAAAAGTGTGTCCGGCCAAATGGGATCGAGTGTGTTGGGTTATGTGGTGCACCCCTGCAGGGAAGTTTATCTATTCGAATAGCCGTGTCCCTCGGTAAAAGGACGACCCGGAGTTGTACCTTGACCTTATGACAACTAGAACTGGATACTGAATAAAATACACCCTTCCAAGTGCCAGATACAACCCGGTGATTGCTCTCTAACAGGGCGACGAGGAGGGGATCGCCGGGTAGGATTATGCTATGCGATACTACTTGGAGGACTTCAATCTACTCTCTTCTACATGCTGCAAGATGGAGATGGCCAAAAGCGTAGTCTTCGACAGGACTAGCTATCCCCCTTTTATTCTGGCATTCTGCAGTTCAGTCCAGTGATATGCCCCTTTACACATATACCCATGCATATGTAGTATAGCTCCTTGCTTGCGAGTACTTTGGATGAGTACTCACGGTTGCTTCTCTCCTTCTTTTCCCACTTTCCTTTCTATCTGGTTGTCACAAGCAGATGTTGGAGCCCAGGAGCCAGACGCCACCGTCGACGACGACTCCTACGACACTGGAGGTGCCTACTACTACGTGCAGGCCGCTGACGACGACCAGGAGTAGTTAGGAGGATCCCAGGCAGGAGGCCTGCGCCTCGTTCGATCTGTATCCCAGTTTGTGCTAGCCTTCTTAAGGCAAACTTGTTTAACTTATGTCTGTACTCAGATATTGTTGCTTCCGCTGACTCGTCTATGATCGAGCAGTTGTATTCGAGCCCTCGAGGCCCCTGGCTTGTATTATGATGCTTTTATGACTTATTTATGTTTTAGAGTTGTGTTGTGATATCTTCCCGTGAGTCCCTGATCTTGGTCGTACACATTTGCGTGCATGATTAGTGTACGGTCAAATCGGGGGAATCACAAGTTGGTATCAGAGCCGACTGCCTGTAGGAATCCCCCTTTCCACACTCCTTGGCCGAAGTCGAGTCTAGACATTACAAAACTTTTACAAACATGGCTGTGTGTCTTACGGGCCCACGTCGCCATTGGGTGGTACTAAGATCTTTGACTCCTCGACCTTACTCTGGGACTCTGAACTCTCTTCTACTCGGGTTAAACGAATTTACTAACTTTAACACTAGGATCCCGTGACCGCATTCACCCCAAAGTTGGATAAGCCATAGTTGTTTCTTAGAATAGTATTTTGAACAATTCACACACTGTCATTTGACTCCTTTGAAACGTCTTGCTTTCAGATGGAACCCACGAGGCAGGTCGTGCGCCACACGACGGCCATTGGTGCCTCGGGATCACCTGCGGTGCTAGCTGAGATGATGACCTATCTGGGTTATCGCTGGCACCCTGAGTACACCGTCTACGAGGAGTACCAGGGCTTTAACCAGGAGCAGTACCGTGTCATCGTCCACCTCTACTCTCGAGAGTATGACTCCACTACTGTGCTGCACACCGCACATGGTGTTGGTGTGACCATCGACATGGCTGTCCACGATGCTGCCTATGCTGCTCTGACACGTCTTCGTGGAGAGTATCAGGAGTTGGACACCTCCCCTTTCAGGCACATTGCTATCGCATCTGATGTTGGTGCGGAGGGATACTATACTGCTGCCTACTCCACTGTCTCCCGAGAGCCCTTCTACCATCAGCACCTGGTTCTGCATGCTGATGGGCTGGATCGAGCTAACCGAGCTCTTCGCCACGAGATGTACACCACCCGTCAGCACCTTTACCGTGCTCTGACGCTGCTGCACCCCTTTGTCCGATCTGGACAGGTACCGCGTACTGCGATCTACCCAGCCAGGACCGTGATGCCCCACGGTGTCGGTTGGCCAGAGGTGGGAGGCTACTCCCCCGCACTTGGTCCTCTTCTGCCACCTGAGCGTCGGGCTCTACACCTGAGTATCCGCGGCCCCCAGTCTGCTGACGTCGAGGGCTATCCGTTGCCTCACTACCAGTTGTCGGGCTACGATTACCTCCACAGTACCTCTTGGGACTGATGTAGGCTTGCTAGTAGTATTAGTTGCAGTCGCCGCGAGCCTGTGTGCCGCCTATGATGTATTAGTCTATGTACTGAACTCTGTGCATGACCCCTTTTGTAAGCTATGCCGACTATTATGTAGTAGCTATCGTGCTCCTTTCGTTATGCATGTTTCATCATGAATGATTCTTGTCTTAGCACATATTCTCAATGCTGATCTACCCCTGTTATATATTAGCAGGATGGTTAGACCAGGTGGTCGTGGTCGTGGTGGCGATGCCCCACCACCACCTGAGTACATGGCTGGTATGATCCAACAGTTTGAACTGAACCGCCAATTCATGGAAAATATGATGGCCCAGTTTCCTCGCCCCAATATGAACCAGCAGCCAGCTCAAGTGACTCTTCAAGATTTCATACGCCTCAACCCAACCATCTACCGCAGCTCAACTCAGCCTCTGGATGCTGATGACTGGCTCCGTGACATCACCTATGAGATGGAGTCTGCTGATGTAGCCCCTGCCAGCTATGTCACCTTTGCTTCCTTCTTCTTGAAGGGACCCGCAGCTCAATGGTGGGATAGCCACAGGCGTACTCTGCCAGCTGGAACAATCATCTCATGGCCAGACTTCCAAGCTGCTTTCCGTGCCCGCTTCATTCCTCAAGGAGTCATGGACCGGAAGAAGCGTGAGTTCCGCAACCTCACCCAAGGCAACAAAACTGTCGAAGCTTATCAGCGGGAGTTTCTGGACTTGTCCCGCTATGCTGAAGAAGACATTGCAACTGATGCACGCAGACAGGAGAAGTTCCGTGATGGCCTTCAAGCTGACATCAAGCTCGCACTTCTAGTGCATGACTTTGCTGATTTCTCCACCTTGGTGAACAAGGCCATCAATGTCGAAACTGGTCTGCAGGAATACCAGAGCTCTCACAGGCGCAACCGTGACACGGGCTCATCTTCGGGCTCGCCCGCACAGAAGCGTAATTTATGGATCCCGAACAGCATGTACCGTCCAAATGCATCTGCCCCAAGGCAGACCTATGCTGCACCTCGTCTGCCTCCACCACCATCTAGGCAGTCAAGACTTCCAGCTCCACCATCCCAAGCTCCTGTTCCCACTCCGAATAATGGCTTGTGCTTCAGGTGTGGTCAACCAGGACACCGTGCTAGAGAATGCAACCAGAACCAGAATCAACTGGCCCTTCCAGCAACTGGCCGTGGTAACAATCAGCCTCGCAACAACAATGCTAAGTCTTATGGTCGTGCTCATGCCAACCACGTTGATCTCAACGAAGCTCCAGACCAGCCTGCTACTGTGATGGGTACACTCCTCGTAAATTCAGTACCAGCATCCGTTTTATTTGATACAGGTGCATCGCATTCATTCATGTCAGAAGATTTTGCATACAAGCACGACGTTAAATGTGAGGAGATGAACACCTCTGTATTGGTCAAAACCCCCGTGGGACAGTGTCAAACCTCCTTGGTTGGCATCGATGTTCCCGTGGAAATCGAAGGGCTGGAATTCTATGCCTCTCCCATTATCCTGAAGTCGTCTAACATCGACCTCATTTTGGGTATGGATTGGTTGAAAGCGCATACTGCTTCTATAGTTTGCGCCACTAAAACCGTCCATCTGCTACACCCTTCAGATGAAATAGTTGCTTACCAAGCTCATCTGGTGCAAAATGCCGAGGCAAGGCTCTATGCATTGAATGCATTGAACGCTGCACCACTCGAGGGCATTGAGAACATTCCCGTCGTGCGTGAATTCCTCGACGTCTTCCCTGAAGAACTTCCAGGGATTCCCCCTGCTAGAGCTGTCGAATTCATCATCGACTTGAAACCAGGCACCACTCCTATAGCCAAGCGACCCTACAAAATGCCGCCGCATGAACTCCTTGAGCTTAAGGAGGAAATCGACAAATCTCTTCGCAAAGGATTCATTCGCCCAAGTTGCTCTCCTTGGGGAGCACCTTCTCTCTTTGTCAAGAAGAAGGATGGGACAAACCGGTTAGTTCAAGACTACCGTCCTATAAACCAAGCCACCATTCAGAATAAATACCCTCTTCCTCGGATCAATGATCTATATGATCAACTGGCGGGTTCGTCAGTGTTCTCTAAGCTCGACTTGAGGTCGGGCTACCATCAGATCCGTGTTCGCGAAGAGGATATCCCAAAGACCGCCTTCGTGACTCGCTATGGTTCATACGAGTACACCGTCATGTCTTTTGGTCTAACCAATGCTCCAGCCACCTTCTCTCGTCTGATGAACTATATATTCATGGATTACCTCGAAAAGTTCGTCGTGGTTTATCTGGATGATATCCTGGTATTTTCCAAGAACAAAGAAGAACATGCCGAACATCTTCGACTTGTGCTGGAGAAGCTACCAGAGCATCAACTATATGCCAAGTTCTCCAAATGTGAATTCTGGCTACCGGAAGTAACCTATCTTGGGCATGTCATCTCTAAGGATGGTATTGCCGTCAACCCCGAGCGAGTTCAGGCTATTCTTGATTGGACTCCTCCCAAGAACGTTAAGCAAGTCAGAAGTTTTCTCGGTCTCGCCAGCTATTGCCGTCGATTCGTCGAGAACTTCTCTAAGATCGCCAGGCCTCTGACTAACCTGTTGCATAAGGGTGTCAAGTTCCAATGGACAGACAAATGTCAGGAAAGTTTCCAGGCACTCAAAGACAAGTTGACTTCTGCTCCAGTTCTAGCTCCACCTGATACTAAGAAGGACTTTATCATTTACTACGACGCTTCCCGTCAAGGATTAGGCTGTGTCCTAATGCGAGACCGCAAAGTGATTGCTTATGCCTCTCGGCAATTGCGCCCTCACGAAGAGAACTACCCAGTTCACGACCTCGAACTTGCTGCTGTCATTCATGCGCTGAAGCAGTGGCGACATTACCTTCTCGGTAATCATTGCGAGATCTTCACTGACCACCAAAGTCTGAAATATCTATTTACTCAGCCAGATCTGAACCTCCGTCAACAGAGATGGATGGAGCTTGTTGTAGACTTTGACTTGGGTATTTCCTATACGCCAGGCAAGGCTAATGTAATGGCTGATGCCTTGAGCCGCAAGTCTTACAGCAACCACCTCCAGGTTCATAAAGTTCAGCCCTCGCTTGTTGAAGAATTCAGGAAGCTGAACCTCCATATTGTTCCTCCGGGTGCACTCGCTCCCCCTCCTAAGGAGTTTGGCAAGGTGAAACTCCACGTTGTTACCCAGGGTTCCCTCAATACCCTAGTTGCTAAACCAGACCTCGTGGATAGCATCAAAAGGCTACAGAAGTATGACTCTGAAGCCCACAAGATTAAGCGCTACCTCACAGAAGGAAAGCCCTCATTCTTCACCATTGCTGAAGATGGCACCCTATACTTCAAGGGCCGCCTAGTGGTGCCATGTACAGAGAAAAACCTGGATATGACACAGGAAGTTATGAAAGAAGCTCATGATACACCTCTGTGTATCCATCCTGGTAGTACAAAGATGTACGAAGACATCCGTCAGAGATTCTGGTGGCCTAATATGAAGCAAGCCATTGCTCGTTATGTTGCTGAGTGTGACGTTTGCCGTCGTATCAAAGCAGAACATCAAAGGCCTGCTGGAACTCTGCAACCTATCTCTATTCCTGAATGGAAATGGGACCATGTTGAGATGGACTTCGTCACTGGATTTCCCAAATCACAGAAAGGTAATGATGCTATTCTTGTCGTCATTGACCGGCTTTCCAAAGTTGCACATTTTCTGGCAGTCAAAGAAACGATCACTACTAGCCAGTTGGCAACACTCTATATGTCCAGGATTGTTTCACTCCACGGTATTCCATTGGTTATCAGTTCAGACCGTGGCAGCTTATTCACTTCAAGATTCTGGGCCAGTTTCCAAGAAGCTATGGGAACTCATCTATCATTCAGTACTGCGTTTCCTCCTCAATCGCAAGGACAAGTTGAACGCGTCAACCAAGTTCTCGAAGACATGCTTCGAGCTTGCGTTATTTCCTTCGGCAAGAAATGGGAGGAATCTCTCCCGTATGCTGAGTTCTCTTATAATAATAGCTATCAAGCTAGTCTGAAGATGGCCCCCTTCGAAGTGTTATATGGACGAAAGTGCCGAACCCCTCTGAACTGGTCAGAAACTAGGGAACGTCCACTCTTCGGTCCGGATATTATCCAAGATGCCGAAGAACAAGTACGCATTATTCGCGAAAATCTCAAGACGGCTCAGTCACGTCAGAAGAGTCAGTATGACCGTCATCATAAAGACATGGTCTATCAACCTGGCGAAAAGGCTTATCTTCGAGTCACACCTATGAAGGGTGCTCACCGCTTCGGGATCAAGGGCAAGCTAGCTCCTCGCTATATTGGCCCATTCCCTATTCTCGAAAGGCGTGGAAAAGTGGCATACCAACTGGAGCTACCGCCGAACCTTTCACAGGTTCACGATGTGTTCCATGTGTCACAGCTCCGCCGTTGCTTCAAGGATCCAATCCGAGCTGTGGATCATGAAGTGCTCGAATTGCAGCAAGACCTCTCCTATAAGGAGCATCCGGTCCGCATTCTCGACCAAGCTGAACGCCGCACACGTCAGAAGGCGATCAAGTTTCTCAAGGTCCAGCGGTCGCACCATTCTGAAGATGAGGCCACTTGGGAACGAGAGGATCGTCTGCGCGAAGAATACCCCGCACTGTTTCCTTCTACCTCCTAAATCTCGGGACGAGATTTCTTGTAGTGGAGGAGATTTGTAACACCCCGAGAATCATGCTACAGTAACTCCCTGTGATTAAGCTAATCATGTTGCTAAACAGGGCTTGATCACATTTGAATCACATTCCTTTTCAAACTCCTATTCAAACTTCAATTAAATTTAAAAGTGGAAAATAAAAGTTTTCAAAAATTTAAACAAAAATGTTCGGGCCCTGCCAGAAATTGCACTGATAATTATTGTGGAGAAAACACATTTTTATAAAATGCCTAAATACTTTTAAATGAAATAAAACAGAAAAGAAAATAAACAAATAAAAAGAAAACAGAAAACAGAACAGACAGAGAAAAAAAGAAAAAAAGGAGAAGGCCCTCCCCCCCACTGGACCCCTGGCCCGACCCCCGGCCCAGCCCACCTCTCCCGCTCGCCCCCTCCCCTGTTCCCCCGACCGGGGTCGGAACAGGGGCCGTCCCCGCCGCACCACCTCGCCGGCGACGGGGAGGATAAGGGCGCCAGCACCCCCGCCTCCTCGGGCCTCTCTCCCACTCGCCCTGCTCTCCTCTCGGCCTCCGCGCCTTCCTCTTCCCCCCTAGATCCGCGCCGCTCTCTTCTTCCCCACGCCCGACGCGCTCGCCGCCATTACCGTCGTTCACACGGCCACCGTGCCCCAATCGCCACCTCGCCGTGTCATACGCCGTCGCCGCCCTCGACTACACCACCTCCGCCTCTCCGTTGAAGCTCGGAGCCACTGCAACGGCCTCCCCGAGCTCGTCTTCAACTTCGGACGCCGGCGACCCCCTTCTTCCCCGGCGCCGACCTGCTGCTCCTAAGCTCTCACCGGCCTCCGTGTGCCGCGCGGTGAGCCTCTCCCCCCCTCCTCCCCTGTCTTTTCTCTCTCGCGCGCCCCCTAGCTGCTTCCCCACGCGTGCCCGAACGCCGCGCCGCGGAGCTCGCCGCCGGCGGGTCTCCGGTGACCTTTTGGTCACGGGCTCAAGCCCGCAGCACTCTCCACCGCACGTAGATGCTCCCCAGCTCCTCCGCTTGCCCGATCTCGCGCCGAACCAACGTTGCCGTTGCTCGCCCGAAGCACCTCGCCGCCGGCGAGCTCGAAGCGCTCGCCCCCGCCCGTTCCAGCCCCTCCGGCCACCACCGTTGGACGCGCGGCGCCGAGCCGCGTCGAACGCACCCCGCCACGACCCCGCAGACCCCCTGTGCGTGAAACCCGCGCCCCTCCCGAGCAGCGCTGCCGCGTTTGGCTCGCCGGAGTTGCTCCGGCGCCGGCCGCCGACGTGGCTGGCCTGGGCCCCCCCCAGTGCCACTGCCAGTGGGCCCGTGGGCCCCGTTGACTGGGTCCACCCAATCAACGTGCTGACTGGGCAGGCCCAGCCACTGACATGCGGGTCCCGCCGCAAAAATAAAAAAAAAGAAAAAGAAGAAAAGGAAAATGTTTTATAAATAAAAATAATTAATTAATCTAATCACTCACTGACAGGTGGGCCCAGTAGTTAATTAACTAAAAATTAATTAGTTTAATCTTCTGTTAACCCACTGTCTATGACAGGTGGGTCCCCCGTGTCAGTTTTGACCAGTCAACCGGACTGTTGACCGCTGACGTCACTCATACGTCATGCTGACGTCATATCCCTTTTCTGTTAATTAAATAATTCCAGAAATTCAAATAATCTTTGAAAATTCATATCTTTTAAACCGTAACTCGGATGAAAATGTTTTCTATATGAAAGTTGCTCAGAACGACGAGACGAATCCGAATACGCGGTCCGTTCGTCCACCACACCTCCCTAACCTATCGAACTAGCAACTTTCCCCTTCCGGTCCGTCTGTCCGAAAACGCGAAACATCGGGAATACCTCCCGGATGTCCCCCCCTTCGCCGGTACCACCTACTGTCGCGTTAGGACACACCTAGCACCGTTCATTGTCATGTCACGCATCGTCATGCTTATGTTTGCATTGTATTTACTGTTTCTTCCCCCTCTTCTCTCCGGTAGACTACGAGACCGACACTGCTGCTGCCCAGTTCGACTACGGAGTCGACGACCCCTCCTACTTGCCAGAGCAACCAGGCAAGCCCCCCCTGGATCACCAGATATCGCCTATTCTTCTCTATACTGCTTGCATTAGAGTAGTGTAGCATGTTACTGCTTTTCGATATCCTATCCTGGTGCATAGCCTATCCTTGCTACTACTGTTGATACCTTTACCTGCAATCCTACATGCTTAGTATAGGATGCTAGATTTCCATCAGTGGCCCTACATTCTCGTCCGTCTGCTGTGCTATACTATCGGGCCGTGATCACCTGGGCGGTGATCACGGGTATATACTTATATACTACATACATGACACATGTGATGACTAAAGTCAGGTCGGCTCGTAGGAGTACCCGCAAGTGGATCCTTGTGGCGGAGCGACAGGGCAGGTTGAGACCGCCTAGGTGAGAGGTGGGCCTGGCCCTGGTCGGCGTTCGCGGATACTTAACACGCTTAACGAGATCTTGGTATTTGATCTGAGTCTGGCCATTTGGTCTATACGCACTAACCATCTACGCGGGAGTAGTTATGGGTATCCCGGCGTCGTGGTATCAGCCGAAGCCTTCTTGACGTCAGCGACTGAGTGGCGTGCGCCGGATTGGACTGGAACGCCACTAGGCTAGGTCTGCTTCCGGCCGCGTACGCAACGTGCAGGTGTGCATAGGGCGATGGGCCCAGACCCCTGCGCGCATAGGGTTAGACCGACGTGCTGACCGCTCTGTTGTGCTTAGGTGGGGCTGCGACGCGTTGATCTTACGAGGCCGGGCATGACCCAGAAAAGTGTGTCCGGCCAAATGGGATCGAGCGTGTTGGGTTATGTGGTGCACCCCTGCAGGGAAGTTTATCTATTCGAATAGCCGTGTCCCTCGGTAAAAGGACGACCCGGAGTTGTACCTTGACCTTATGACAACTAGAACTGGATACTGAATAAAATACACCCTTCCAAGTGCCAGATACAACCCGGTGATCGCTCTCTAACAGGGCGACGAGGAGGGGATCGCCGGGTAGGATTATGCTATGCGATACTACTTGGAGGACTTCAATCTACTCTCTTCTACATGCTGCAAGATGGAGATGGCCAAAAGCGTAGTCTTCGACAGGACTAGCTATCCCCCTTTTATTCTGGCATTCTGCAGTTCAGTCCAGTGATATGCCCCTTTACACATATACCCATGCATATGTAGTATAGCTCCTTGCTTGCGAGTACTTTGGATGAGTACTCACGGTTGCTTCTCTCCTTCTTTTCCCACTTTCCTTTCTATCTGGTTGTCACAACCAGATGTTGGAGCCCAGGAGCCGGACGCCACCATCGACGACGACTCCTACGACACTGGAGGTGCCTACTACTACGTGCAGGCCGCTGACGACGACCAGGAGTAGTTAGGAGGATCCCAGGCAGGAGGCCTGCGCCTCGTTCGATCTGTATCCCAGTTTGTGCTAGCCTTCTTAAGGCAAACTTGTTTAACTTATGTCTGTACTCAGATATTGTTGCTTCCGCTGACTCGTCTATGATCGAGCAGTTGTATTCGAGCCCTCGAGGCCCCTGGCTTGTATTATGATGCTTGTATGACTTATTTATGTTTTAGAGTTGTGTTGTGATATCTTCCCGTGAGTCCCTGATCTTGGTCGTACACATTTGCGTGCATGATTAGTGTACAGTCAAATCGGGGGCGTCACATAAAGTCTGATATCAGGGCGGGTTATCAAACCCAAAGATGCTCAATGAAGATGGCCTGTGAAATTGGTTCATACTGCCGGCTTACAATGCCATATGCAGCAAGGGTAACATCCCAAATACTTAGAGTGAAAATCTCCAAGAACATAATCAAAGCATACTGGCGACTTATCGTCCAAAGCCAGGCCTCAGATATGCTCAAATATGAGCCATAAGGATTAAGGCTACATTGCCTGAATCATTTTAACCATATGTCAATATGGTACAAAGATATGAACCCAAACAAAGTTAAAAAACAAATAACAAAAAATCAAGGCTTTCATAGGCGGCCAAGCCTCAACATCAAGTGCTTTTCATGGGCTGCACAACCACGAAGTTAACCCTTCATTCAAACCTGTAAGCCGGGCCTCACATGACCAACCGCCGTTTTGACTTTGACAAGTTCAGGGTCTTAATAAGATTGACTGTCAAAAGTTCGGCGGGTCATTCCAGGATTACCTGGGCGGAGTGGCAGATGCGGGTCATTCCAGGATTAACTGTGTGGGATATTTACATGGCCGGTGTGTCACCGCTAGCCTTCAATGAGCACTAACACTGGTAGTGGGAAAATGACGGGAGAAGAGGCGGGAAACCAATGAGAGGAGTGGCGAGAAACGGTAGCCTGTTTAGAAAACCTAGTAGAGAAGGAAGAATGAGCTAGCACGACGCATGTGCACAGTGCTTACCCATGTACTGCATGTGCTGTGGAAAGGGCTCAGGATTGTCGTTTGATCTGGGAGCATCCAACGGTGCACACGTACGATCCGTGGGGTTTGGGTTCTGGCCAATCAGAACGCACGACTCAGATCGCGCACGCAGCAAGGGGGGGAGGGGGCATCGGCCATGGTTTGGTAGGCACACGGCTTTCGTGAGTGAACCGTGTGCTATTCGAAAACATTTCATGAGAAGAATCTCGGTTTTTAAATCCCTGTAAATCCAAAACTCACTCAAAAATCATGAAACCTGGCATGGTGTCACGACATGGCACATATATGTCGAGGAATTTTTTTGTCCATTTTGGTGCAAGTTTTATTACAAGCCTCTTACAAACGGGAGCTTCTCTCAAAGAAGCCTCGTGGTTCCGATAGGGAAGCGTGTCCCCCTTGTGGGCGAAACGTAATCACTGCCTCTTTTCGCCTTGTATTTTCTTCTACGGGCAACATGGAATGACAGGATATCTGTGCTAAAATTTAAACTTATTCAGGGTTCGTTTGGCCTTTTTATACACTAACTGAGTTTCCTAGGCATTTAATGTCCATAATTCAATTCTGAACTTCAAATACATGCTCCAGTTCACCAAAATGGCTAGAAAATTTATACATGTGTCCTTGGGTGCATGTTTAGGTCCCATGCCAGGAATGGGAATGAATTACAACCGTACCGGCGTCCTAGCTCGTCCTCAAACATTTGGAATCTCGGTTTTTAAATCCCCGTAAATCCTAAACTCACCAGAAAGTCATCAAAGGTGGCATGGTGTCACGTCATGGCACATATATGTCGTGGTAAATACATTGTCCAATTTGGGCCAAGCTTTATTACAAACGTCTTACAAACCGGAGCTTCTCTCAAAGAAGCCTCATCGTTTCGATAGGGAAACGTGTCCCCCTTGTGGGTGAAATGTAATCACTGCCTCTTTTTTGCCTTGTATTTTCTTCGATGGGCAACATGGAACGAGAGGATATCTGTGCTGAAATTTAAACTTATTAAGGGTTCATTTGGACTTTTCATACACTAAGTGAGTTTCCTAGGCATTTAATGTCCATAATTCAAATTTGAACTACAAATATACATGCTCCAATTAACCAAAATGGCTAGAAAAATTATACATGTGTCCTTGGGTGCATGTTTAGGTCCCATGCCAGGAATGGGAACGAATTACAACCATACCGGTGTCCTGGCTCTTCCTCAAACATTTCGAATCTCGGTTTTTAAATCCCCATAAATACAAAACTCACCAGAAAGTCATCAAAGGTAGCATGGTGTCACGTCATGGCACATATATGTCGTGGTAAAAACATTGCCAATTTGGGCCAAGCTTTATTACAAACCTCTTACAAATCGGAGCCTGTCGCAAGAACCCTCGTGGTTTTGATAGGGAAACGTGTCCCCTTGTGGGCCAAATGATAATCGCTCCCTCTTCTAGCCTCGTATTTTCTTCTACACGCAACACGGAACAATGGGAGATTCGCGCTGAACTTCGAAATTATTCAGGATTCTTTTGACCTTTTTTATTCATTAATTGAGTTTTCTAGGTATTTAATGTCCATAATTCAAATCTGAACTACAAACACATGCTCCAGTGCACCAAAATGGCTAGAAAAAACGTACATGTTTCCTTGGGGTGCATGTTTAGGTCCCATGGAACAAATGGGAACGAATTCAATAGTCTCGCCGTCCTGGCTTGGCCACAAACATTGCGAATCTCGGTTTTTAAATCTCTGTAAATCCAAAACTCACCATGAAATCATGAAACTTGGCATGGTGTCACTACATGGTACGTATAATTGTCCAATTCGGGCGAAGCTATATTACAAGCCTCTTACAAACCGGAGCTTGTCGCAACCCTCGTGGTTCCGGTAGGGAAACATGCCCCACTTGTGGGTGAAACGATAATCGCTGCCTCTTCTCGCCTTGAACTTTGTTTTCTACAGGGAACATAGAATAACAGGAGTGTCATGCTAAAATTTGAAACTGTTCAGGGTTCGTTTGGCCATTGTATATATTACTAATTAAGTTTTCTACACATTTAATGTAGTCCATAATTCAAATTTGCACTACAAGCACATGCTCCAGTGAAGCAAAATGGGTGGGAAATCGTACATGTGTCATTGGGTGCATGTTTAGGTCTCGTTTAAGGAATGAGAATGAATTACAAACTTGTTGTCGTCCTGAAACATTGAGAATCTCGGTTTTTAAATCCCAGTAAATCAAAAACTCACCCAAAAAACATGAAACTTGGCATGGTTTCATGACATGGCACATATATGTGGTGGTAAAAAAATCGCCCAGTTTGAGAAGAGGCGCACACATTAGTAGCCAATGAAGTCCTTTTTGAAACAAAAGGCTGACACTTTAATATCGCAAACGGTTGTATTATATTAACCATGTCGAAATTTAACCATACTCGGTAGCGTGCGTGCAGCTGTTTGATTAGACAGGACGAGCGTGAGAAGTCCGCCGTGCAGGCTCGACGGGACGCGTGCAAGCAGTCCGCCGCGCAGGCTCGACGGGACGCGTGCATCCTGTCACCTCGCAGGCTCGACAGGACGAATGCATCCTGTCCAACTCGCAGGCTCGATGGGACACGTGCGAGCAGCAAGGCCGCCCATGCTCACCGGGAAGCGAGCTCTTTGCCCTCCATGCACCAGCCGCCGCCCGCCTCGCTCACAACTTCTCCATTAATGGGTTAATTAAAGCACCTAGACGGAGGGGTGTTTGCTTGTGATCCCATGGCAGCATTTGCTTGTTCGTGTTTTCAACTCGTATTCCGGCCTAATTTAAAATGCCACATAGGGCAACGGATAATACGACCACAAATAAAATGGCAACGAATAATACGACAACAAATTTACAATGGTGCAGATAATAATTGTCTTACATATTCCGGATAATTTAAAATGCCACATGCGGCAAAGCCCAGAAAACACAGGGGCAAGAGAACAAGGAAATTGCATTCAACGATCTGGGTCGCTACTGTCTCTACTCGTCAATGGATCGCCGAGCGACGACATCCTCCAGCTCCTTCTTCAATTCCTCACGACTTTGCTTGAAAGAAGCCACGGATTCCTCCACCTCCTACTCGCGCTCGATCCGGAGCTTCCTTAAGTCACCCATCAGTTCCTCGATGACTGCTGCCAGTGTCATCCCCAAGGCACTGCTCTGAGCATCTTCCAGCCGGTGGCCTCCTCCTCCTTCTCGGCGAGCGCCTTGAGGAGCTTCGCATTGTCACCCATGAGTTGCTCGACGAGGCCGGTCGCCTTGTCAACTAAGGCATCGCTGATCTTGAGCAGCTTCATCAAGCCGTCGACCAGCTCCTGCTTCTTAGTGACGCCAGTGAGAATGTCGTCGTCACCTGCCAAGGACTTCGTGAACGCCAGCTCGTCGCGATGGCCGACACCGTGAGTGTGCTTGGAAGATCCCTTGTGTGCCCGTGAGAGCTCGTTCGAGGGCTCCGCGGTGCGCCGGGACATCTCTGCTGTGGCTGCGGCTTCGCGGTGGGACCTCTCTAGTGTTTCCGCGGACTTGGTCTTTGTTGCCTGGTTATATGTCCACCCTAAACTCCTCCTACCGGTCATAGCGGAATGACTTGACAAGAAAGACCAGTTTTGTGGGTGGTGAGGAGAGGAACTGTGAAGTAATTTTTGAGTGGGTAGTTTCATAGCCCGGTGCTAAGTGTGAACACATATTAGTTTGATAGGTGTGAACACATTTGCAATTACTTATTGCGTTGTAATCTGCAATGTGACGACAAACAAGGTCAAACTTTATTGATAGCAGAATGTTGACCACGTGGTTGCTCGCCGTTGAGGCAGCCGCGACGCGCTCTGCTCGCGTCTGACCGAGCATTTTTCTCGCCATTGAGGCAGCCACGGCGTGCTCCGTTCATCCAAGTCAGCTGTTTGCCACGTATCACACACATCTTGTTAAGTTGAACCGTTTCTGTTGTGTTCCTTAATCGAAAACAGTTCGTCCGAGTGAACCATATGCCATATATCACACACACATTGATCTGGGTAACCGTTTCTGTTGCACTCCCTAATAGCAAACAGTTCATAGGATCGAACTGTATGCCATATACCACACACACATTGATATGCCTGCCCGTTTTTGTTGTTCTGCCAAATCGCAAACAGTTCGAATGGATTAACTGTGTGCCCTGCATCGCACATGCAACTGAAATCTGAACCGTGTTTGATGGCTCCGCCATCGCAAACTTTTTGCACCTTTTTTGACAATTTTTTGCATCCCCGTTTGCGATTAATGCATCACACACAGTTTCGTGAAAGGGTCTCTGATCGTAGTGTCACGTTAGGAGCATCCTGCAGTAGTGCAAGCCAAATATACAAGTGAAAGACTCCAACAGAAGTGTCCTTTGCCGGCCAGGCAAGGCCGGCAAGGTCGACACAACAAGAAGAAGCGAAACCAAACCGCGCCAGCTGCGCCTCCGGGGCGACCGGAGACCGAAGAGCGCACCCCTCCAAGAAGGCCCGACAAGACCTGCCCCTAGCAGGCACAGGCCAGTTACCACTGCTCCACCGCATCAGTCACTCAACGATGCGGTGTCGAGCCCCCAAGTAGCTAAGTAGCTCTCACTAAGCACGTGGCGGTTTTCTGGAAGACAAATCATACCCATTTGACACCCATCTAAGAGTGTGTCAAGATGATAAGCAGAAGACGGCTAAGCAGCGATGTAAGCTTGCCAGGGATGCACCCCCGCACGCCACCTAAGGTAGCATTTATGGCATTTTGTCCTAAGTGCCAGAGTTAGGTATGATAGCATTGGTGGCTATCTAATCACAACATAATGACCGTTTTGCCACTGTGGTTACCCCTTGAGCTATAAATGGAGGTCCAAGACAACCTAGAAGAGGATTCAGACCCTCTCCCACATGTACCAGCGTAGCAGCTCGCCCGAGGCCACCCTGCCGGGCTTTAGCGCTGCGTCTCGTCGTGTTCCTCAATACAATCCACCAAAGCAGGAGTAGGGTTTTACGGTTCTCAGTGGCCCGATCCTGGGTAAAAACGACCAGAGTCTCGTCGTCGTATTGCTTCATGGCTTCCGCTCTTTGTGCAACGTGATCTCCCCCTGCCGAACCACAAAGGGACCCGTGGCCCCATAGGTGATCGTGTTCACCCACGACATCTTTGGCGTGCCAGGTAGGGGTAATCGCTTGCGCGAACCCGAAGTTGTGGACAACGCGTCGATCTTCATCATTGTCTTCTTCATCCTCAACTTCTCCGTCCATGGCATCCAAGAAGAAGCCCGGCACGACAGCACACCCCTCCACTCCGAAGGCCCCCTCACACGCAGCCGCAGACATATTAGGCGTCGCGGCGACATTGGGTGAGGCGGTTGCTGTGGGCGACACGACCGGCGCAGGTGGCGCCGTCGTTGTGTCCTCCGTGGCCAAAGCTAGAGCAGGAAACATGGGGGATGGGCAGCATCAGCAGCGTACCAACGAGATTGGCTCGGAAGCCGTGGGTGGAGGGAACGCCCAGTCTCTACATCCTCGCGCACTAGTGCATGAAGTCGCAACAGCGATACCCGCTCCGGCGCGAGTCGCGATCCTCCAATCACGCTCACCACGGGCGCGGCTGCGGGGCGCACACCTTGCCCAGAACAAGACAGGCAGGGCGTAGCACCAAACGGGTCCGTCAACCCCCAAGCATAGACTCCTCATCACCAGAATGCCTTGGCGATCGGTTCACGGCGGCAAGAACACGACGATGCTCCTGATGGTTCTACCAGAAGTCAAGCGGCGTCACGGTCTGCCTCGTTAGCCATGCCAAGCACGGCCGTCGAAGCAATGACGCGGGCCCAACTCCTATTGTATTTTCCACCAACAGCTGACAATATGGATGAGTGGAGGGCGACCATCTAGAGCTTGATTGGCTTTGTTGAAGCCGGTAAATCACAACACACTACAAAAAAATACACTTCCGTGATGATACGTGTTTGTCACAGTAGGTCACATTTTCTGTCATGCATGTACATCCATGGCGATTTTATGACAGAATCAAGATAGTCATACATGTGCTGTCGTAGAAGTGTTCCAAAACTTATCATCACAGAAGTGTTCACTTCCATGACGATAAATGCCGCGTCATGGAAGTGCTTTCGTCAAGGGTGACCGACCACGTGGCATCCACCGTAACGGGTCGCCGTTAAGCTATCGGGTATGGTTTTGGATTGGATAACCCGCTAATAGCCATGACCAATGCCGAATTTCCACGTGTAAAATTCTCATTGGCCGACGGAACCACGTGTCAGCTCCGTGTTGGCACAGGTGTCACTCATCCAATGGGCGAGATGCGCCTATGATATGTTGACATGTGGACCGGCCCAAAAGTGGCCCATAAAGATTAAATGGGCCGGCCTAACTAAAGGCCCACAAGATTTTGCGGACCATAATGGGCAGGCCCAGCTAAAGGCCCATGAGATTTTGCAGACCATAATGGGCTGGCCCAGCTAAAGGCCCACAAGATTTTGAGGACACTAGTGGGCCGGCCCGTTAACAGGCTGCCATGTTTTGGGCCAAATGCCGGCCCATATTTGATCCGGTCCATTAACAGCCTGCGACATTTCGGGCCTAATAAAGGCCCATATGAGATCTGGCCCGTTAATAGCCTACCACGTTCTCGGCCATGTTACGGCCCAGATCAGATCCGACCCTTTAAGAGGCTCTGGGATAAATTATGGCCCATATCAGATTCAGCCCGTCAACTGGACCCTGTGCTTTTGGGCCCACTTGAGGCCCGGTCAGGATTTCTGCTTGCTAAAGGCCCATTTAGTAATTCGGCCTGATATTATTTTTGGCCTGTTAAAGGCCCGTTTAACATTTCGGCCCTATATTCATTTCGGCCAGTTAAAAGCCCGTCATATAGTTCGGCCTAACTACGGCCCGGTTTGCATCCGGCCAACTCACTGCCGATAATCTGATTGGGCCAAACAAGGACCAAGACAATTTTGGCCTGTTAACGGCCCGTGATGTGATTGGCACAATCATGGGCTGGGGTCTATTTCGGCCTGCTGTCGGCCCGTGAGCTGTTCGGCATGTTTCAGGCCCAACCTACTTTTCAGCCTACTAAAAAGCCCATTGAATTTTCTTGCGAAAATAGGGCCGGCGGTTTACTCGGCCTATTAAAGGCCTGAATCTACTAGTGGGCCAGTTTACATTTAGGCATGTTAATAGACCAAGATGACTGGGCCCATGATGTGGATCATAAATAGTGATTTGCATGACGGCCCGATTATGTACCGTAATTTTACGGTTTGGCCAGTTTACTGCGAAGACAGGATATATATACAGTAAAATAACTGCAGCATCGTGAATAAGAAAAAACCTAGACTATACAATAAAGAAATTACGACATATTACATCCACTGGGCATCAATGTTCACCACTATGATAATGAAGCACAGGCAGACAACAGATTACAACCACTGGGCATCAAAGATCGCCACCAGTGCAAATAAACACGCCGACAAAATAATATACAAAACTGACAGCACTTCAATAGAGTTCAAGAAAGGTTAGCCCTGCTCGGGAGCTGCAGCGCAAGCAGCTGAGCAAGCTGATGAGACTGCGCTTGTTTGACACTTATATCCTCCTCACTCTGAAAGAGAAACAAGCAGACAGATGACAGGTTTTGCATATATAAGTATCAATGCTGACAATTCATCAACTTCTTATTGATGAATAAAGTGACACAGTTTGAAATAGCATTAACACAATATGGTTTTGTTGAGGTTAAGACATGGTAGGAAATGATATTGTGAAGGAGTTGGCAGCTTCCCGACACCACTGGATTACAGATCAAGAACTCATAAGTATCAATGGTTAGTGTGCTGTCAATTTATCCCATTTCAAATTGGCAAATAAAGAGACGGTTTAAATAATAGTAGAATGATATGACATTGTTCATAGTTAAGACATTGCAGAATATGAGATTGTGCTGTAGTGGGTAGGCTCACCACACCACTGGATTACGGATCAAGAACAGAAGCATACATGAAGTGCAAAAGAAGATCACTTGCTCGGTATAGTTTAACTTACATGGTATGAAGAAGTAACTTGGTTGTACAACTGAAAACTTAAATTGAGAAGGACAAACTTTTGTTTATGAACTACATAATAAACTTTAAACATGCAATTTGATGCAAACACCAAATATAAACAGTTGTTATAGTCATGCCTAACCAAATATACACAACAAAGTTTGAAGGCTTGAGAAGGACAAACTTACATTATTGGTGATGACAGGCTCTATAAAGCCCTTGTCCATGCTGATGTGGGGGGGGGGGGCAATTCAAGAAGTTTACCACAGAATCTTCTTCATAAGCATTGCCTTTATTCTACATTTTGTTAAGAGTAAATATAGATGTGATAATATAAGAAAAAATGGAGAATATTTAAGATAAGATGAAGAGTGATGCCACATAACCAAGTAGCTATAAATGGAAGTACAGCGATACAGGCAAAAGGTACAGCCAAGAGCAATGCAGAGCTAAACTTCTTCAGTACCATCGGTGTTATCCAACCTTATGGTAAGAGTAAATATAGATCTGATGTGTAGAAAATGGAGGGCAAAGGAAAATAAGCTGCAGAGTGATGGTACATGAACAACTAGCTGTCAATATAAGTACACTAATAAAGGACAACATGTACTTACAAGAACAATGCAGAGCTAAAAAAATTCATTGGCATTGGATATATTCTATACTAATGTAACCATTCATACAAATCAGATAATTTGGAGCGAACAATTGATAAGCAAGCTATCGTGCATACTGCTGTCACATAATGAACCAGCTATGAATGCAAGTACAGTGATACAGGACAATAGGTACTAACAAGAGCGAAGCAGCGGGCAACACATTTGCGATATCTTGTCGTCCTTTTCAAACCGGAATTCTTCTTCGAGCAGATTTCCTGCAAAAGAGATCCGTAAGGCACATGCCGAAAAGTAGAAGTTCAAATTGTCATGTGATATCATAGACAGTACCTCATCGTGGGAACGAGACTAGTGCATAACAAGGTTTTTCCATTCAATGTCTTCTAAATTTACCACAGGAGATTTCACCGGAAATTCGTTTATAGACTTGCCATCAAAGTGTGATTTCCTCAGGTAACACCGATACTGCTGCAATGCTTCCTTGAAAAGCGCAAGCAAGCTTTGCTCGTCATGACTGTCTAGATTGACCCTCACCTACTTACAACAATGTAATGTAAATCATTGACATGTTCAATCGGTAGAAAATAGGAAAATAATCACCATGAATAATAGCACTTACACGTAAGTGGGACAGGAAGATGTGAAAATGGTGTTTGTCTTCACTATAATCTTCCCATGATGGGAATATATGCACGTAGTCCCTAACAACATTGAAAGCATTGTCTTTTAAAGTGGGAATAACTGGAATGGGGTTTCAATCTGCAGGAATTGGCCGTCTCTGCAGTTGGGATAGGTCTTCGGCCGGTGGACTTGCTGAACTTTTTGCTGGAGTGTGATTTTTCTGTGGTACGGCTGGTGCTATGGCAACTGAAATCAGCATACCTTTTGTTGGAGTGCAAGTCTTGTGTGGTGGGGCTAGTGGTGTGGCCATTGAAGTATGGGTACAGTCTGTTGGAGTCGGTCCTACGTTTTGTGTCACTGGTTGTAGAGCCAATATAAGTGGGGTGATGTCTGATTTCTCTGGCACCACCACGTATTTCAAGGACTTTGGTGGTGCTCCTTCAGGTTCGGCAATCACCCTCTTCCTTTTTGATGTCTGATGCACAAGAACAGCATTTGAGTGGAAAAACATGGTATGATGACAGATGGAATATGTATTGATAATGGATGGGCATGCCATCTTGACATATATGATGAGTAAACTAAGCAGATGGCGGTGCAACAAAGTAGAAGAAATGCAAGACAACTTATGCAAGATACGCGCAATCAATAAAACCTTGCCAAATTAGAACAGGCACCTTGATGGGTGAACAGGACAGGCCATCTGCCTTTGACTCCTCGAGGTCAGAATAGTCATTAGGATCATATTCTAAACAAGAATCTACAAGTGGGGAGCGTATGAGTTTCATTGCATCCAGAATGGCACTCAATGCCTTGGTGCCAATTTTGTAAGTCGTTGTAGTGTTCCACAATATTCTTCTGATGCGCGGATTCTGATATTCACTGTGATTACGTATAATATCTGAGAAGCATGAAAACATAAAATAGTAGTGAGATTATCTTTGTAATGCAGAGGATATTCTAATATAGGGGCGCCCTCTAAACCCTTGTGTGCTATCACTAGATTCTGATGAGAGAGCCCATGTGTGTTGTAATATGGTGCGTGCATTAATATAATCTGGCACAAGTACACAAAAAAATAGGCTCCAGAAGTAAGGATAGTTGGCAGATGATAGGTTCATAATATACTGTATAGAGAGTTTATTGCCAAACCATGATAACAAGAGCCCACAGCAACTAGGAAGATCATAGTGTACATAAAAGGGGTACACCATAACCAGGATATATAAATATGGAAAGTGGAACTGGCTAGAAAATACGATGTTGTATTGCCGCTACTAAATACAGATTGACTGCAGATGTCCTTGCTCCCCTTCCTGACAAGGAACATACTGTACGTACTAAATACAGAATAAAAAAAGAGGAACATGTTAAAGAAGAGAAGAGGAAGCATATTCTTGAGGTTGCGCTTCATTTCATACAATGTTGGTTGCCCACTCATGATGAATCACAGCGCCCAAAGAAATGCAATTACATGCTGTCTCTCTATATGTGGCCACATGCATTTGGAAAATCAAGTGGGAGCATTACCTGACCAATTAAATGTGTGTCTGTTAACTAATATCAGTATCATATCACAATTCGTATTTGAAGAAGTAAGCTTTGGAACTTATGATTGGTGTGTTGTTTAGCTTCAAGAGTGGACTGCTGCTAGTGCGACACAAAGCAGCTACACAGATCATAGTGTAGATATGACGGGAAAACCGTAAGCATCACAAGCAAAATCAGCAAAGTGGAACTTGCTGGAAAATATAGGCTACTATTGCCGGTACGGCTAGAAAGGCTTCGGATACCAGCTCTCTTCAACTAAAGGTGCGGTACTGTTAATATCAGTGTAACTCTCAAAGGCGACAAAGCTCCCCGCATTTCCTTGCTGATCTTATAGGATTCAAGTGGGCAGGCCACTACAATTCCTATTCCTATGTTTACAAAATCCTGCGAATCAAAGAGGCCCGAAGAGTTCAAAGTGTCCATCACAACCGACCGTATAGACCTCTATACTGCAAATGTCCCTGCTCATCTTCACTACAAGGAACATACTGTACTACTATCGTACTCTCTCCATTCCAAAATATAAGTCTTTGTAGAGATTTCCACTATGGATCACATACAGATGTATACAGATGCATTTTAGAGTGTAGATTCACTCATTTTGCTCCATATGTAGTCCATGGTGGAATCTATACAAAGACTTGTATTTAGGAATGGAGAGAGTACTTATTAAAGAAGAACAGAAGAGGAACCTGCGAAAGAAGAGCAACCAGATTTTGGACAATAAAATGTTCATTGCGCAGTGCCCACACATGATTAACCAGAGTGCATAAGAATGCAACTCCTTACTATCTCTCTATATGTGGTGCACGTGCTTTTCGAAAGTAAAAGTAGGAACACTAGCTGACCAACTAAACGTTATCTGTTTTAGTAATATCAGCATCATATCAGATTCGTATTTGAGCAACAAGTTTGGAATTATGAGTGGCACGTTGTTTAGCTTGATGGATTCAGGACCAGTGCTAAGCAACTTCGACGATGGTACTGAATATAAAGGCATGTCTGCATGCAAGTCGCGTGACTTTTGTCATTTGGGTCAGTCAACCATTTCAGGCAGTTGGATGAAGATCCTATGTCTCCTAACCCTTCTTCTTCCTCATCTATGATTTTCCCATACAGAACACTGCACGGGCCGCTGGCCGAACCACCGGCCCCGACCCCCCCTGCCCTCCCCTGAACCACCCCCACCGCCTGTGTTCCTCCGCCACCCCCGCCCCCACCCTCACCCCCACCCGCATCGAGTTTTCTTCGTTCGGCGTGGCCCCACCACCGCCAGGCCACCGCCCCAACAACCACCGTCCCCACCCGAGCCCCTTCCTTCGCACCGGCGAACTCCGGCGAGCTCTCAAAAATTGACTGACCCAATTTTGAAATTTAGTCTACTGTCATTTAACTAGTGTGGAATATAAAAGGGGCAAACCATAAGCGTTGAGAGTATAGTGTTGAGTGTGCCATGGCGGATCTGAAGGTGCAAACCGGACAAAGGCAACTTCGCAACCAATGATTGCTTTAAACTAACAAGTAAGTGATGGACAAGAAATCAGAGTAAAGTAGTGGCGATCTATTTTCTTGCTGGGATAAATAAGTTGAGCAGATACGAAAGAGTACCGCCTCTGGTGCGGCGCCATGTATGCATCTGCTGAGAATTTGACGGTGCTGCGGTAGCGATGGCTGCCGGCGGCGTGGAAGCAGATCTAGGAGGGTAGACGGTGGCGGCGGGGGAAATATTCCAGCGCGGTGGACGAGACGGTCGTAGGAGCAGCGCTGGCAAGGTGGACGACAGCGGGGATGAAGCGAGAGGATGGGATGCAAGGATCCCTATCTGAAGCCGTGGATGAGAGAGGTCGATCTCTTGTAATGGACGATGGTGCGGGGTATCAGCTCCGGCATGGTGGAGGAGGACGGCGGTGGATGGGGTGGCAGACGGACGAGGCTGGGGTGGAGAGGGTGTTTTGGTGCCCACGGAGTACGTATGGGGAAACGGAGGGAGAGACGATGGGGGAACCATGTCTTCAGGGCGCGCTTGTCTCAAATACGAGGAAATTTACAAACTTAGCCCCCGTTTAAAATTTCCTACATCACAGCAATATTAGTCGGTTGGGGATAGGACGGTAATCTCGCATGCACCGAATATTTGCCGACGAGAGTTTGTCTTGGCGCCCACCATGTATGAATCAGGGAGGGAGTCGATTTCGGCCGAGGAGACACTGTGTTTTGGCGCCCACCATGTATGAATCTGGGTGAGAGGCGGTTATGTCACGTTTGAGTGAAATTACAAGCCTACCCTTATCGAAACCTATAGAAATCAAGCCGATAGGCTTTGCGTGTCAGGGATAGGCAGTAATTTCCATGTCGCAGATTTTGGTTTCGGGCGGTTACTGCGACTTTCCCCGCTTCGTTCAAATTTTTGCAGAGCAAGAGTGCACGTTTACCGTGCCAACTCAATTCGAATACAGTTTATAGTCTATTTTTGTTCGGGCAGGGATCCATTTTCGATTGGAATAAAATTCTATATACATCATTTTTTTATATATACTTTCAAAAGCACAACAAAGAATTATGCTCCTTTATATATAATATGATTTACAAATACAATGATCTCAAAATCATAAGGTTCAATTCAAAAAAATTAAATCAAATTATGTTCTACTAAAATGTATGGATCAGTAATATCTACATATTAAATAACATAGATGTGTGTGAATTCATATGAGTATGCATGTTTGATAGATCAATTTTGGTTCGAGTATGAATTAAATGTATCATCATCTTAAATTCAAATATTTGAATACCTTTTATGTTGACATTTTCTATACACGCAACTAAATATTTGAATCTCCTTTCACGCCCATCTCTCTAGCATGCTCCTTCATGTAGCTATCACTCTCTTTTCTCCAGCTCACCCGCACGCTCACTTCATGTTTCTCCTACTTTCGCAAACATGGTATCTCGACGTCTCCCTTGAGAAGTGTCACACTCTCCCTATCATTATACATTACACGGTTTTCATTATCTCTCACGTCTCTACCGTTCTCTGGTATCACTAGGTAACTAAGCTTTCTTTTTCACCGCCACACACACACTCTCATTCGTCTTTCACTTTGTCTTTCTCTCTATGGGGTTCTCTCACACACCCTATATCTCTCTAGATATGACTCATACCACTAAAAATTACTCTCTCCCACAGACACAACATTTGTTGCGGTCTCCTTTCCGTCTCCATCCCAGTTATAAAACTGACATTATTCATTTGTTTACCGATCAGACAAACTCCCCCCTCTCTCTCACACACACACCCAACTCCTGCTTCCACTCCCCTTCCCGACTACCATCTCTCTCTCACACACACAAAACTCTCGCTTTCGCACCCCGACTCGTATTTCTCTCACAAATATTGATCGACTAGCCTCCAGATAGGTTTATACACCTGCACACTCGTGCTTCTACTATCACGTACATGTCTCTCTCGCGCTCCTTGTATCTATGTAGATTTTTCGTCCCTTCTTGAGACACGCCCTCTCGATCATGCACACACACACACAGTATCGCCTCATTTTAAGCTGATACCTCTCGCACACACACTCTTTGTGTATTTGTCACACACACACTCCGTCCTCCTCCTCTCTCCCTCTCTCTCACACAAACAACACACACACACACACACATGGGCTTTTTCCAACAACTAGCAAGATGCCCATGCGTTGCACGGAACATCAAGATGCATTTGTATGAGTAGTTTATTTTGTGGGAGAAAAGGATGAACGAGGGAAGGCCTAATTTGCAAATGTGGAGAGGGGTGTGGGTATCTTTTTGGAAAATTGCCATAGTTTCCTTCCTATCCGTCAGATATAAATCAGACGACCTATATTGTAGGATGGCAGGGACACCATCATCACCAACTCTGTTTTTATCTCTACTAGCAAGATGCTCGTGCGTTGCATGTAACATCCATATGCATTTGTATGAGTAGTTTATCTTGTGAGAGAAAAGGATGAATTAGGGAAGGCCTTATTTGCAAATGTGGAGAGGGGTGTGGGTATCTTTTTGCAAAATTGCCATAGTTTCCTTCCTATCCGTTAGATATAGATCTTGATGTTCCGCACTCCTCTCCACATTTGTAGATATGGCCTTACCTCATCCATCCTTTTCTCCCACAAGATCTTGATGTTCCATGCAACGCACTAGCATCTTGCTAGTAAGAGTAGAAATTAGAGATATACCACTTCTCTAAACTTGAAACCAATCACATTCCTCCCTTATCTCATCAAAACCGCTAAAGGGATATATTTTGAGTGAAACATAACATATTTTTAGTGATATACGTATTTCAAAACTAGACTCTTTTTTCTATCAAATCGGTGAATATGTATTAATCTACTTTTATCGTGTGGCAATGCATTGGCACATTGCTAGTAGTTATTACTACTGTATAATTTTTTGGACACCAGACAAACGGTGGAGTACATATACGAAGAGAAGAGGCGCACGCATGCAGTCGGTCTCTCGCTGTCTTGCACACATGGGAGTTACGTAAAGGCACCGTTAACAAATAAACCCTAAAACCCTAGGTGCACGATTGCTGCATGCGTGGGTACCGGGTACGTGGTGGAGCACACCTTTGTAGGAATAGTCAGCTCGCGTGATAATTTGATCCGGATGAGTTGATGGTCGGGACCACAGGTGAACGACCTAGAAGCGGTGGCTCGCCACTTGCCACTGATCGAGTAGCCGCGTTTAAAATATCATTTTTTAGCGGGGTAAGAGTTCCGATTTTCAATGGCGCGTTATAAGTACTAAGTAGTTTTTAGAACGATTCGTATGGAGCAAAAATGGAATTCATAACTACTACCTCCTTGGCGTATGTTTGTATGGGTTTATGTTGCGAGATGTTGAACCTGGTAGTTCTAGTGCAAATACTATGGTTTCGATGTTGGTTTTCTGTAATGAAAATCAGAAGGGGAAGCCCTTCTTTGATAAAAAAAACTACTACCTCCGTCCTGGTTTACTAGTTCCCATCGTATTTCGGGTCAAAGTTTGCCCACGAATTTTACTTGTAAAATGTGAATGGAAAATGGGATTTTGTTATACCCAAACAAAAAAGGACTAGAGGGAGTGATTGCTCTGACACGGACGCAACCTCTCATAGCGCATGCATTGAACCGGTGCTTCGGCCAAGAGGGCCCCACTCGCTGCAGGCCAGGCTGAACACGCCTCCTCGCCGTATGCAACCGGCTTCAGACTGCTCCGCCTGCCTCCATTGAATCCGCACGTGTGCCAGCAACACGTCCTTCCGCGAGCCAGCCGGCATTTTAGAACACAACGTCGGCTGGCTCCTCTCGTCCGTTCGCTATTTAAACAAGGCCAGACGCCTGGCAAGAACCGCACCACACCGCTACTCCCCATATCCTCCTTGCACCATTTTCTCCACACTCTCCATAGCATCCGATGAGCAGGAAGACAAGTACTCCGGCATAAAAGCTGGCTGGGTGCCCCGACAAGCCAGACAACTCACTGCCCCACCTCCCTCCCCGCCCCAGGACGTCAGTACCATGGGCGAGGCTGCAGGTGAGCAAGCGGAGGAGCAAGCCGGCACTCCAAGAATGGCCCCTGGTGCATCAACTCGACGCTCCAAGCCTGCTCGCAGAGGAGTGGCTCGTTGCTGCAAGCCGGCACACGGGGGACCACGGCGTTTAGTGCACCATGGTTGGCCACGCCATCCGACGCACACGTTGGCGAAACCGCGGCATTCTGGCGGAGGTGGCCAACACGTTTGCGGCCACCGTCGACACTGAGGAATAGTAGACCACGGGAGCCACCGCCACTCTGAACCCACGAATGCTACGACCACCGCGTCGCCGGCATAGACAACCGGTGTGTTGCCCAGTTTGGCTGAAAACATCATGGACCCTAGCCGCAGCCGGCATTAGAAATTATACCTGCTTCGAGAAGTTATCCGCGATTAGTCAAAAAATGAACAAAATATAATTAGTTACGCATGGTCTTGACTTGTTGTGCTCGCACTGGTAGTAGGAACTAGAGGTTTTTCTTTATTTATAACTCTCCTCACATTTTTTTGGCTTTGAAGTGAATCATGGTTGTGGACATTATCTATGTACGTGCGGATATCTGTGAACATGAGTTTGATGTGGAAGTTGAACTTGGAATGTTGGGCTTGCGCGTGAACTATACCATGTCCAATGCTTCGTCTGTTATTGTTTGGAAAGTAATTGCTGTTATTACATGACCCAAAAAATTTTATTTTGTGCCACATCAGTAGATGCACGGACATCACAACAGGCATGCTGACTGGATAAACATTTGAACCTAGCTATTATGAAGGAAAATTTGTATTGACAACAGTTTTAGATAGCAGGAGACGCCTAGCCTGCTCTACCTCTGCTAGCTTCTTTCTGGCTTCTTCCATCTCTTCTTTCGCTTGGGTGAAGAGAGCATCTGATTGCTCTTTTCGCTTCTTCAGGAACTCAACTACATTCTCAACGGCTGCTGCACGCTTTCTTTCAGCCTTTACTAGAGCCACGAGGACACGAACAGTTGACGACTCCACCTGGCTTGTGTGTAATCCAGCATCATCAGGGAATTTGCACCTTGTGTCTAATCCAGCATCATTAGGGAACGGGCACCTTGTGTGTAATCCAGCCTCATTTTGGAAACATGATCTCGAGGTTGACCATACTTCCCTCCTTGTAGGAACTGCATCATGACATGAAGTTACTTCTTTTTTAGATCAATACTCAGAGCAACCCAGATCCATTTAGTAGAAGCCAGATAAACAGGACTCAGAGAAGTGAATTCAAAAGGAAAAATATAAAAACAGACTCCAAGGTGAGAACACACACTTCCTACATCAAGCTAAAAACGAAAGCATTAGGACGATTAAGACTCTTCTTATTACACATCGAAGAACATGAGGCTAAGAGAAACAGAAACTACAACATATACACATCAAAGAACACGAGGCTAAACAAAATTAATTGAAAGGTTGTTACTTACCAAAGCTCGTTTTACAGGTTCGGTGCAACTTCTCTTTAACTTGCCACGCTCCTTGAAGATGTCCCCAATATCCCGTGTTTGGTCTTCATTGCTCCTATGCATGTCCGCACTCGTGGTTTTAAAATCTCAACATGGCAAGAAAAATATACTAGTAATACTCACGCATCTTGTGGGCAACATTAAAGCACTCGTCTGCCATGTTAGAGCATCTCTGATGCGGAGCATCCCAAGGTCATCCCCATGGACCTACCTACGTCTCCCATGACACCACTTGGACCAATGACAAGAGCCCGAGCAAAGGCTATCGAAGGTAAGGTAAACTCGCTCCTCTCCGAACTACCACTTTCTATACATGAGACATGGCTGCTACCTCAAACGGAAACACTATGTGTGATCAGGTACTTGGAGGACGGCCACGGAGCATCTACATCCAACGGACAGACGGCGAGGACACCAAGTGTGAAGGACAAGAAGAAGAGCTGCCACGAAAGCTATAGCCACCGGACAACCAGTCGGGACTGGACGTCCATCACCTGAAGCCCAACCTGCCCAAGTCCCAGCCAACGCAAGCTACAGCGAGCGGACGTCCGGCCAGGACCGGACGACCGGCCACACCTCCCAGCAAGCGGACGAACGGCACCATCACCATAGAACGGAAATTAGCGGAAGTTCGAAGTGACCGAATGTCCGGCGCCACCTTCACAGAAAGAAAGTAGCGGAAGTCCGGCGACTACCGGACGTCCGGACACCCACGAGCCACCGGACCGGTCCCCAGCGGACGTCTGGTACCTGTCTGCGCACAGTTTCGGGCCGAGGCCCATGTACCCCTTTACTTCGCCCCCTTTTGCACTAAGACTATAAATAGACCTCCTCCTCCTCCTAGTCAGGGTTCGCGTTGTGATAGCTCATATGTGAAATAGAGCCTCGCTCATCCATCCGGATCTACTCCACCGCGAGGGACCATCGCCTCTTCGGAGAAGATCCACTTGGATTCAAGACCCCGAACGGGAAGACCTCAAGATCTCCTCATAGAGAAGAAACCGGTAACCCATGTATCGTCCTTTGTTGGATTCAAATCATGTATCTCTTTGTGTTTTCAGAATCTAGCACATGTGTAATCGAATCTTGTTGGTTGAGTGATTTCTCTCGCGTTTTCCCTCCTGTTCCCCTCGTGTTCTTCGTGTTCTTCATAGGATCCCTCCATTTCGTGAAAGATCGGGCCCCTAGAGTTGTACCCTACATCATCTTGGTATCATGAGCCACGTTGATGACGGATTTGGAGCCCCTACACCTTGTTTTCTAGCTTGATTTTGTTGTGTTCTTCCCCAATTTCGAAAATCCCCACCAAAAGTAGCCCAATTTTTTTTGTGATTTGTTGGTGTGATGAAGTTTTGTTGGATTTGATCCATGGATTTGCTTTGCCTCGAGTGGATCTAGATTTTCCCCTTCGTCTCCACCTTTTCCATCCACAAAATCGCTCGGATTTGACCAATTTTGCCACTTCCACCTCGAACCCTAGTTGTTCATCCCGTGCCCGAAATCGCCCACGCACCAGACATCTGCCAGCTACTGGACGTCCGACCACCGGTCGACCGACATCCACCGGACGTCCGACGATTCCTAGCGAAACTGAAAAAGTTCAGTTCGGCCACAACCACCTCTCCACCTCCACCTCCTCATACGCACTCCATTACACATTCCACCTCCGCATACGCACTCTGATACCTCCACCACTTTCCGCAACAACCACCGATTACCCGTTTCCAACTCCGACACAATTTTGACACATTTTGGTCTTTGAGAAGTTGAGTGTGCTTTCTCCATTTCCTTGGGTGTTTAGGCTAACTTGGAACAGAACAACTTCGACGACACCACCGCTCATCTTCGACACGGACGGTAAAATCGATGACACCATTGTATCTCCTACCTTGCATTGCTTTGATAACCCCATAGCCTTACTTTTGCGTCGCTTCCCCATCGAGACTAGCCTTTGAGTATTGCCGGCAACATGACTTGTGCACATTAGTGATCATACTTCCCATAGCATACATACCATACCATCGTGGTGCATATCTTCGTATCATCTCTTGTGTCACAAGGTTGTCATCGCATATACACAATTGCTATCTTGGTTCGTGAAGTTTTGCATGAGAAAACAACTCAAAAGAGAAAGAGCCAAACAAGCTTTTAAGCAAAAAGGAAAGATAAGCAAAGAGCGTATAAGCAAGAACCATAGCATCATACTATATTAAGATTGTCATACTCAATCATCTTGGATCATATCATCGGAATACCATACATATAGCATACTTGGGATAGAAGTCGTTGCATTTTTGCTTAGTAGGTTGTGCACAAGTTTCGTATCCGCCTATTGTGCAATCGTGCTAGCGTCACTCTAGTGTTGTGCAACAAGAGAATTTTCGTTGATTCCACATTTTGGCTCATTCCTTGGTTGCACGACCCCCACTTATCTATTTGCGTGTGTGTTTCTGTGTACCCTATCTTGCTATTGATCTACTTGTTGCATTTGCAAATTTGTGAATCTTTTCCAACATTATTGAGGCTCACTAACAATTGCATCAAATTTTGTGCCAGCATCCTAACCAAGCCCCACCATAAGCTTTTATTTGTGTAGGTGTGAGAACCGACAAGAATTGGTACCAATTGTGCTATTTCCTTGTTACACATTGAGTGATCATTGAACTATCTTCAACATCGGTCAAGGTACATTTGGTATAAGTTCTTCTCTTTCCCCCACTCACATATTTTACTTGGAATGATGGATAGGCCAAGTTATTCTACCAACCCACTCTTCCTTGAACAAGACGACGACCCGAACAACTACGTCACCAAGATACACCTATTTGGAACGCAACGAGCTTTGCATCAAGAGCAAAAAGCAATGAGTGACCGCATCGACCATCTCGCCATCGACTTCCGACTCTCCGAGCAATGTACAAGAGACTACTTAGACAACAAGCTCGACGAACAAAAGCAAGAGAGCAATGCAAGAATGGACGAGATTCATGCCTTGTTGGGCAACCGCTCTTCTACCTCTTCGTCCTACTCAAGACGGAGCCGCTCAAGTCGACACTCCGACGACACCATCTCCGGCTCAAGTACTCTGACATTGAACACTCTTTGTCGTGCTGCGCGCCAAGATAGTCAAGCAAACCGCAGTCCTCTACACGACAACGACTCTCAAGAGCAAGTTCGCACGCAAGAACGTCGACACCGTCAAAACCAAGCTACTTTCGTGCAAGCACAAGAACGGCAACGTCTATGCCAACAACAAGAGGAAGAGCGAGCGCGACAACACCAAGATGCACAAGATCCCGAGGCACAACGCCAAGAACAACAACTACGTGAAGCTCAAGCACTTGAGGTGCAACGTGCCCTCCAAGATTCAAGTTGAGCCATAGCCACGCGCAACCGACAAGCTCGTGAGCAACAAGAAGCACTTCGCTCTGAAGTTCAAGAGAGGATTTATCAATCATGTGTGCATCGACAAGCTCCTCCACAAGCTCGACAAGCTCCTCCAAAAGCTCGACAAGCTCCTCCGGAAGCTCGACAAGAACTTCAAGTTCACCAAGCGCAAGAAGACAATGGATATCCTCCAAGACAAGAGCAAGTTGAGGGAGACAATCCTCCTCGTCAAGGACGTCATCACCCTCGACCCCAACACAATGAAGAGCAACGCTACGGCAAGCTAAAGTTCACCATGCCCAAGTTTTCTGGAAGCAATGATCCCGAAGAGTACCTTTCATGGGCATTGAAGGTTGACAAAATCTTCTGCTTGCACAAATCTGAGGAAGAGAAGAAGATCGCGATGGCATCCCTTGAGTTCCAAGACTACGTCCTCATTTTGTGGGAACAAGTCATCGAGCGCCGTGAGGCAAGAGGAGAACCACCCATCACAACTTGGACTCAAATGAAGGATGTCATGAGAGCGCGTTTCGTGCCAACCTACTACAACCACGACCTCTTCAAGAAACTCCAACTTCTCAAGCAAGGAACAAAGATCGTTGAAGAGTACTACAAGGAAATGGAGATTGCCATGATACGAGCCAGTGTCACGGAAGATGATGAGCAAACTATGGCACATTTCTTGAATGGACTCAATCATCCTATCAAGAAGACCGCAGACTACCAACCATACTCGAACCTCATTGAGCTAGTGCATCAAGCTACCAAGGCGGAACATCAAGTGCAAGATGACTTCAAATATGCCAAGTTCTCATCCAAGTCCTATGTCTTCTCTAACTCTCAAGCTTCAACGACTCCAACACCTTCTACCTCAACCAAGCCATCTACAAGCAATGGTGACAAGTCAAGTTACAAAAAAACTTTGACAACCTCAAGTCATACTCCTACTACAAGCAACTTCAAGCCGAGAGCTTCATCATCATCTACTCCAACCGATGAGACCATCAAGACAAGTTCCTTCAAATGCTTCACATGCGGCGGCCGAGGCCACAAGTCCTTCGAATGTACAAACAAGCGCACCATGATCTTCAACGACGATGTTACATATGACTCCATGAGTGAAGGAGAAATGGAAGCACTTGAGCAAATGGCCATGCACCGGCAAGTGAACGAATATGAAGATGATCAAGTCTTGTGATGAAGAACGTTGTCTCCAAGGTCTTGACTCTTCAATATCAACAAGAAGAAGACCAAAGATGCCATATCTTCCACACCAAGACCGGCATCAATGGAAAGTCCGTCAAGGTCATCATCGATGGAGGGAGTTGCCATAACTTGGCAAGTGAAGAACTATATTCCAAGCTCCAATTGGTCAAGATGAAACACCCACATCCCTACAAAGTTCAATGGCTTAGCGACTCCTGCACTATCCAAGTCGAGCATATGGTGCAAGTCTCCTTGAAGATCGGAGCTTACGAAGACACTTTGGAGTGTAATGTCGTTTTGATGTCCGTTTGCCACCTTATTCTTGGACGACCATGGCAATTTGACCGCGGTGTCATCCACAACGGACGAACGAATCATTATAGCTTCAAGATGAAAGGAAAGGAGTACGTGCTACGACCTATGTCTCCAGGTCAAGTGATCGCTGACAAGCAAGCCACCCATCGTGGAGAGAATAGTGAGAGAGAGAACCAACAAAAAGAGAGTGAGCGCCACAAGCCCAAATTAAGTGCCTCCACGATGAGCGATAAGAAAAACCTAGTCCTATTTGCCACCAAACGTGTGATGAGAGAAGTGTGTGAGAACCCATCAAGTGTCATGCACTATGTCCTTTGTGCAAGGATGAGGCACCAAAAGCTAACACCTCTCACAATCTACCTTTAGTGTTATCTTCTCTATTGCAGGAGTTCCAAGATGTATTCCCCGACGAGCTACCTCCGGGTCTACCACCACTACGAGGCATGGAGCACTGAATTGACCTCATCCCCGGAGCACCCCTTCCTAACAAGGCTCCCTACCGCGTCAACCCCGAGGAAACTAAGGAGATCCAACGGCAAGTACAACAACTCATCGATAGGCCATTTACGAGAAAGTTTGAGCCCTTGTGCCATTCCGGTAATCCTTGTTCCCAAGACAGATGGTACATATCACATGTGTTCCGATTGTCGTCCTGTCAATGCTATTACCGTGCGTTATTGTTACCCTATTCCACGCCTAGATGATATGCTAGATGAGCTTAGCAGAGCCACCATTTTCTCTAAGATTGATCTTAAGAGTGGCTACTATCAAATATGCATCCAAGAAGGTGATGAATGGAAAACCGCATTTAAGACCAAATTTGGCTTATATGAATGGCTTGTTATGCCAATGGGTTTATCCGAAGCACCCGGTACTTTCATGAGAGTCATGCATTTTGTTCTTCGACCTTATATTGGTGTATTTGTTGTGGTCTACTTTGACGATATTCTTGTTTTTAGCAAATCTCTCAAAGATCATGTCAGCCATCTTAGAATCGTGTTGCAAACCCTTAGGAAAGAGCACCTTTATGCTAATATGGACAAATGCCTTTTTGGTGTTGATAAGCTTCTTTTCTTGGGTTTTGTTGTATCTTCTAAGGGTGTTCATGTGGATGAGTTTAAGATCAATGCTATTAAAACTTGGCCCCAACCAACCAACTTGCAACAAGTGCGTAGTTTTCTTGGTTTAGTCGGTTTCTATCGTAGATTTGTGAAGGATTTTAGCACCATTGCTTCACCTTTGCATGCTTTGAGTAAGAAAAATGCGCCATTTGTTTGGGGACCATACCAAGATACCGCATTTAATGAACTTAAGAATTTGCTTACTCATGCTCCCGTGCTTGCTTTACCCAACCTTGACAAACCTTTTGAAGTTCATTGTTGCAATGCTAGCGGTAATGGCATATGAGGTGTGTTAACGCAAGAGAAGCGCCCCATAGCATACTTTAGTGAGAAACTCTCTGGAGCACAACTCAACTATCCCATCTATGACAAAGAGCTATATGCTTTAGTCCGAGTTTTGCGTGAATGGTAACATTATCTTCGCCCTCATGAATTTATCATTCATACCGATCATGAAACACTTAAGTATCTTAAGGGTCAAACTAAGTTGAACAAGTGTCATGCTCAATGGAGTGAATTCATTGAGTCATTTCCTTATGTCATCAAGTATATGAAAGGCAAGGAAAATGTTGTGGCGGATGCACTTTCCCGTATATGCATGCTTGTTACTCAAATTGAATTGAATGTCATTGGCTTCGAGCACATAAAAGACTTGTATGCGCATGATCCTACTTTTGCAATTCCTTATGCCAAGTGTTTGACGCATACATCTTGGGAACGCTATTACATGAAAGATGATTATCTTATGAGAGCTAACAAACTTTGCATCCCTGAGTCTTCTCTTCGTTTGTTACTTTTGCAAGAATCTCATGGAGGAGGACTAATGGGACACTTTGGACGCGACAAGACATTTGCTACGCTCTCTCAGAACTATTTTTGGCCCAAGATGTTCCGCGACGTCTCACGCTTCACCACCCGATGTTCGACATGTCGCAAAGCTAAGTCCAAAGCTCAATCTCATGGTCTATATACACCCCTTCCAATTCCATATCACCCATGGGAAGATATTAACATGGATTTTGTACTTTGTTTGCCTAGGACTAGAAATGGAAAGGATTCCGTGTTTGTTGTTGTGGACCAATTCTCTAAAATGGCACCTTTCGTAACATGCAACAAGATTAACGATGCTTGCACCTACATGGAGTGCCAAAGACGACTGTCTCGGACCGCGACGTCAAGTTCTTGAGTTACTTTTGGAAGACCTTATGCGCCAAGCTCGGAATGAAGCTACTATTCTCCACGACATACCATCCACAAACCGACGGCCAAACGGAAGTGATGAACCGAACGCTCTCCACTCTACTACACGTGTTGATCAAGAGGAACATCAAGGAGTGCGAAGAGTGCCTACCCATCGCTGAGTACGCCTACAAACGCGCAAGACATTCGACTCCCGGCAAGTCCCCCTTCGAGGTTGTCTACGGTTTCAACCCATTGTCCCCATTGGACATACTTCCTCTACCACTACAAGAGCGCATCAATATGGACGCGATTGCATGAGCGAACTATCTCAAGAAGATGCATGAAGGTACAAGGCATACCATCAAGCGCCAAGTACAACGACTCGTGACCAAGCTCAACATCAACAAGCAACCCATGATATTCAACATTGGAGATCTTGTGTGGCTACACCTTCGCAAGGACCGCTTCCCCGCAGACTAAGGCATAGCCCAGTGGTGGGAAGGGGCTGATGCCTTCCCACCCACCCAGGTTCAAGGCATGGTACTTGCAATTTGGGTTTTTTGCACCAATTATACTATAGGGGGTTCCCTTACAGTCTTTTTGTCAAAAAAGGACCGCTTCCCCAACGAACGTAAGTCCAAACTTCTACCACGAGCCGATGGACCCTTCAAGGTGCTATCACGCTACAACAACAATGCTTACAAGATCGACCTCCCGTGCGACAAGTACAATGTGAGCGACGCCTTCAACGTCAAGGATCTCTCACTCTACCATGGTGATGAAGATTTCGATCCGAGGTTGGATCTTTCCCAAGGGAGGGGAGATGATGCGGAGCATCCCAAGGTCATCCTCATGGACCTACCTACATCTCACACGACAACACTTGGACCAATGAAAGAGCCCGAGCAAAGGCTATCGAAGATAAGGTGAACTCGCTCCTCTCCAAACTACCACTTTCTATACATGAGACATGCCTGCTACCTCAAGCGGAAATACTATGTGTGATCAGGTACTTGGAGGAAGGCCACGGAGCATCTGCATCTAACGGACAAGACGGCGAGGACACCAAGTGTGAAGGACAAGAAGAAGAGCTACCACGAAATCTACAGCCACCGGACGACCGGTCGGGACCGGACGTCCGTCTTCTGAAGCCCAACCTGCCCAAGTCCCAGCCAGTGCATGCTACAGCGAGCAGACGTCCGGCCAGGACCGGACGACCGGCCACACCTCCCAGCGGGCGGACGACCGGCCTTCACCGGACGACCGGCACCATCACCACAGAACGGAAATTAGCGGAAGTCTGAAGTGACCGAACGAGGCACCGGACAGGTCCCCAGCGGATGTTTGGTACCTGTCTGCGCACAATTTCGGCCGAGGCCCATGTACCCCTTTACTTCGCCCCCTTTTGCACTAAGACTATAAATAGACCTCCTCCTCCTCCTAGTTAGGGTCAGCGTTGTGATAGCTCATATGTGAGATAGAGCCTCGCTCATCCATCCTGATCTACTCCACCGCGAGGGACCGTCGCCTCTTCAGAGAAGATCCACTTGGATTCAAGGCCCCTAACGGGAAGACCTCAAGACCTCCTCACTGAGAAGAACCGGTTACCTATGTATCGTCCTTTGTTGGATTCAGATCGTGTATCTCTTTGTGTTTCGAGAATCTAGCACATGTGTAATCGAATCTTGTTGGTTGAGTGATTTCTCTCGCGTTTTCCCTTGTGTTCACCTGTTGTTCTTCGTAGGATCCCTGCATTTCGTGAAAGATCGGGCCCCTAGGGTTCTGTCCTACATCTATAATTTTTTATTGATCCATGTTGTTATATTATCAATCTTGGATGTTTTATAATCATTTTACAGTCATTTTATATCATTTTTTGGTACTAACCTATGGACACAGTGCCAAGTGACAGTTGCTATTTTCTGCATGTTTTTTACATCGCAGGAAATCAATACAAAACGGACTCCAAATGCAACAAAACTTCACGCAGATTTTTTATGGACTAGAACACACCCAATGGGCCAAGGCAGCGCCTGGGGGGTGCTTCGAGGGGAACACAACCCACCAGGGCGCGCCAGGAGGCCCAGGCGCGCCCTGGTGGGTGGTGCCCACCTCGGGTGCCCCCCGGACTGCCTCTTTGCTCTATAAATGCCCCAATATTCCAGAAACCCTAGGGGAGTCGACGAAAATCAATTCCAGCCACTGCAGAGTCCAGAACCACCAGATCCAATCTAGACACCATCATGGAGGGGTTCACCACTTCCATTGGTGCCTCTCCGATGATGCGTGAGTAGTTCTTTGTAGACCTACGGGTCCGTAGTTAGTAGCTAGTTGGCTTCCTCTCTTTCGCTGGATTCTCAATACAATGGTCTCTTGGAGATCCATATGATGTAGTTCTTTTTGCGGTGTGTTTGTTGGGATTTGATGAACTTTGCAGTGATTAGTTATATCTTTTTATATCCGTGAAATTTATTTGAGTTTCTTTGATCTCTTATATGCATGATTGCTTATAGCCTTTTATTTCTTCTCCGATATTTGGGTTTTGTTTGGCTAACTTGATCTATTTATCTTGCAATGGGAAGAGGTGCTTTGTACTGTGTTCGATCTTACGGTGCTTGATCCCAGTGACAGAAGGGGAACCGACACGTATGTATCGTTGCTACTAAGGATAAAATGATGGGGTCTATTTATACATAAATAGATCTTGTCTACATCATGTCATCGTTCTTATTGCATTACTCCGTTTCTCCATGAACTTAATACACTAGATGTATGCTGGATAGCGGTCGATGTGTGGAGTAATAGTAGTATATGCAGGCAGGAGTTGGTCTACTAATCTTGGACGTGATGCCTATATAATGATCATTGCCTGGATATCGTCATGATTATTTGAAGTTCTATTAATTTCCCAACAGGAATTTGTTTACCCACTGTTTGCTATTTTACTCGAGAGAAGCCACTAGTGAAACCTACGCTCCCCGGGTCACTTTCTCATATTATTTGCCTTTGCGATCTATTTTCCTTTGCTTTTATTTTGAGATCTATTAAACCAAAATTACAAAAAAAAATTGCTGCAATTTATTCTTATTTATTTTATTTGGCATTCGATCTATCAATCTACTACAATTTCCTCACGTCTGTTTGCCCATCTTGGGGGCGCTGCTACCTGAATGGGATTGACAACCCATTTTACACATCGGGTTGCGAGTAGTTGTTATTTGTGTGCAGGTGATGTTTACGTTGTGTTGCTTGGTTCTCCTACTGGTTCGATAACCTTGGTTTCATCACTTAGGGAAATACCTACCGCTGTTGTGTTGCATCATCCCTTCCTCTTTGGGGAAATACCGACGTATCTTCAAGCCGCATCAGGCATGCGAACAGGGTGGGGTTGTTGGCTTGCCCGGTGGATAAACGGCTGCATGCCCCCAAAGAGTTCTCGAGTACTATGCGGGACCCACTAGATGTCATGTCTACTAGACCCATATCATAGGCCTGACGGTATAGCTTCTGCGTGTTCGCATGCCATGCCGGCGCGTGGATCTAACTTCACTTAATTCCGTCAACTGTCACGCCTCCCACGGCCTTCGCCTCCCTCGCGCGGTCGCGCCCTTTGAGACTTCGACCGCCTATAAATGAGCATTTTTTTGCCTACTCCGCATGCATGATACTCCCTCTGGTCCTTTTTACTCCGCGTAAGATTTGTGTCAAGTCAAAGTTTGCAACATTTTTGACCAAATTTATGCTAAAAATATCAATATCTGCAATATCAAATATATATTTTATGAAACTACGTTTTATAATGAGTATAAAAATATTGATTTAACATTGTGAATGTTGATACATTTTTCTATAAGTTTGGTCAAAGTAGAGGTACATTGACTTCAGACAAAACTTATATGCACAATGCAGACTAGTTCCTCCGTCCAGGTGCGTGCCATGTCCTATCTAGTCATCACAACAAGGTTAGCTATTAGAGTACTAATACCTCCCTTCTAGTTTAAAGTGCTCGATTCAAAAATTTCACCTACTCTTACCAAGATAGAGGCGGTGGAGTAGCTTTTGTAGTGTTTTCTAGAGTCTGGACTCCATCTTCAGGAACCTTTGCCGCCGCCGGCAAAAATGCAAGGTGATGAACCAGAAAGGAAATGAGGCTGTAATGGGTATTTCCGTATTTTATACAGTGGCAGAGGTGGGTAAATATGAGTAGTTGGTTCCAAGTAGATCGAACGGCTCACGTTGTCCAGAGGCAGACACACCATCACCACCAACTGAGATTTTTATAGGAGTATAGCAAGATGCCCATGCATTGCACGGAACATCAAGATGCATTTGTATTTGTAGTTTATCTTGTGGGAGAAAACGATGAACGAGGGAAGGCCTTATTTGCAAATGTGGAGAGGGGTGTGGGTATCTTTTTGCAAAATTGCCATAGTTTCCTTCCTATCCGTCGGATAGAAATCGGACGGCCTATATTGCAGGATGGCAGGAACACCATAATCACCAACTCCGTTTTTTATTAGAGTAGAGATAGAGTGGAAAATAGAGATAAGAGTCGAGATAGATAGAGAATAGTCAATATTCTCTTTAGGCTACTCATAGTAGAAAGTACCATATACTAGTATCATGCACTGATACTAGTGTATGATACCGGACTACCTTTATAGTGCCATGTATGACACAAAGTAGCATACTCCCTCTGTCCGGTGAAAAGTGTACATATAGAAATTTTAGGACAAATTATGGAGTGGAGTAAAAAATGCATTAGAAAGGTGCAAGCCACCATCTCTATCCTTTTTAATTATCCTACCCCCAATGACCTATGTGCATGAAAAAATTAAAGAGACCATGTGTAGAATGCTATTGGTCTTGATTACCGTGTGATGGGAGAAGCAATTTTTTCTACTTTAATGTGCATTGGGAAGATGGATGTACACTCTTTTGTGGACAAATTTTAAAGCCAAACGTACACTTTTCACCGGACGGAGGGAGTAGTATTTAACATGATATGGTATCTACCTATGTAACTCTAACCCCCCTCTCTTCTTTAATTCTTTGCCACATCAGCATGTTTGCTATTCCCGTGTGCATGATACCAGCTAGTAAGATACCACATTACCACCACTATGGCCAGCCTTAATCATCGCATGCAATAATTTAGTGCACCTTGAAATCTGAACGCCTGCTTGACTCTCCTTCTCCCTCCGGTGGTCCCACCACTCCACCCCGTGTGGAAAAAATCTGCATGCATGACTCTCCTCCCCCCGTGCTTGTCCAATCCGTTGTGACCAGCAATATTTCCACCCCTTCCCTCCGCTGTAATTTACTCCAACAAATATGCCCACGTAGCTATTACGTTAATCACGCAACGTATCTTACGGGACGCTGCTTCAGTTACTTAGCTGCAGGTACATTGGGTCACTAACATGTGGGCCCAACAGGCATCTGGCCCACATGTCAGTGACGCAACTGCACCTGCAGTTAAGTCAGTGAAGCTCAGTCCATATCTTACATAGGTGTGCCATTGCTCGCTATAAATACTGCTCCTCCCACGGCATTCGGAAGAACGCTCACGTTCATCGCTATCTCCTCCCCATCCCTCTCACATTGACCACCATGGCATCGCCCCTCCCAAGCCCTAGGCGCCCCTCGCTGCACCACGCGGTCGGTCACGCGTCGCCGTTCCGTTCCTCGCCGCCACTAGTCGAGGAGGACGCGTCGGTGTTCCACTCCTCGCAGCGACGCGTCGAGGTGGACGCGTCGGTGTTCCCAATCTCGCCAGCACGCGCGTTGGAGGACGCGTCGGCTCCCCGCTACGAGGAGAATGCCGCGCCGCCCGCCGAGCCCCCCAGCCTTGATGAGCTTTGGAAAGAAATGGATGTCGCCTTGTGGAGGCTTTGCCACCGGCAGAGCGCGCCGAAATAGAGGCGGAGAAGAAGGCCGAGGAAGAGAAGCGCGCTGCGGGCCAACCTGCCTGGCAGGCCTATGTCGCGTTCAAGAGATTCAGGCAATTGGCTCTTTGGCAGAAGGCTCGTGCGAGGGCCGTGAGGGTGGCGGAGGACGCCCGTGCCAAAGCCCTGAGTGTAGTCGGGCCCAAGCGCCTCATCTACACTTGGCGGTACATTGATGTCTACTCACAACCTTCTTCTAGTAGACATTGTTGGGCCTCCAAGTGCAGAGGTTTTTAGGACAGTAGCAAATTTCCCTCAAGTGGATGACCTAAGGTTTATCAATCCGTGGGAGGCGTAGGATGAAGATGGTCTCTCTCAAACAACCCTGCAACCAAATAACAAAGAGTCTCTTGTGTCCCCAACACACCCAATACAATGGTAAATTGTATAGGTGCACTAGTTCGGTGAAGAGATGGTGATACAAGTGCAATATGGATGGTAGATATAGGTTTTTGTAATATGAAATTATAAAAACAGCAAGGTAACAAGCGATAAAAGTGAGCGTAAACGGTATTGCAATGCTAGGAAACAAGGCCTAGGGTTCATACTATCACTAGTGCAAGTTCTCTCAACAATAATAACATATTTGGATCATATAACTATCCCTCAACATGCAACAAAGAGTCACTCCAAAGTCACCAATAGCGGAGAACAAACGAAGAGATTATTGTAGGGTACGAAACCACCTCAAAGTTATCCTTTCTGGTCGATCTATTCAAGAGTCCGTAGTAAAATAACACGAAGCTATTCTTTCCGTTTGATCTATCATAGAGTTCATACCAGAATAACACCTTAAGATACAAATAAACCAAAACCCTAATGTCACCTAGATACTCCAATGTCACCACAAGTATCCGTGGGTATGATTATACGATATGCATCACACAATCTCAGATTCATCTATTCAACCAACACAAGGAACTTCAAAGAGTGCCCCAAATTTTCTACCAGAAAGTCAAGACAAAAACGTGTGCTAACCCCGATGCATAGCTTCCCAAGGTCACGGAACCCGCAAGTTGATCACCAAAACATACATAGTGTAGATCACGTGAATATCCCATTGTCACCACAGATAAGCACATGCAAGACATACATCAAGTGTTCTCAAATCCTTAAAGACTCAATCTGATAAGATAACTTCAAAGGAAAACTCAATCCATTACAAGAGAGTAGAGGGGGAGAAACATCATAAGATCCAACTATAATAGCAAAGCTCGCGATACATCAAGATCGTGCCAAATTAAGAACACGAGAGAGAGAGAGAGAGAGAGATCAAACACATAGCTACTGGTACATACCCTCAGCCCCGAGGGTGAACTACTCCCTCCTCGTCATGGAGAGCGCTGGGATGATGAAGATGGCCACCGGTGAGGGGTCCCCCCTCCGGCAGGGTGCCAGAACGGGTCTAGATTGGTTTTCGGTGGCTACAGAGGCTTGCGGCGGCGGAACTCCCGATCTATTGTGCTCCTCGATGTTTTTAGGGTATATGGACATATATAGGCGAAAGAGGTCGGTCAGGGGAGCCACGAGGGGCCCACGTGGGTGGGGGTGCACCCAGGGGGTAGGGCGCGCCTCCCTGCCTCGTGGCTTCCTTGAAGCTTCCCTGACGTCTACTCCAAGTCTCCTGGATTGCTTCCGTTCCAAAAATAACTCTCCCGAAGGTTTCATTCCGTTTGGACTCCGTTTGATATTCCTTTTCTTCGAAACACTGAAATATGCAAGAAAACAACGATTTGGGCTGGGCCTCCGGTTAATAGGTTAGTCCCAAAAATAATATAAAAGTGTTTAGTAAAGCGCATAAACATCCAAAACAGATAAGATAATAGCATGAATACTTCATAAATTATAGATACGTTGGAGACGTATCAACATCCCCAAGCTTAATTCCTGCTCGTCCTCGAGTAGGTAAATGATAGAAGAAATAATTTATGAAGTGTGAATGCTAGCAGGTGCATAAGTTTGATCAATGATAATTTCAATCACCTTTTCTAGCATCATTATATGTCATAACAGTAGCTCAACTCATAAAACTTTTCATGAATAAGTAACAAGCTATTCACATGTTAAAGTATAGATCATAAACCTTCTTGAAAACTAACAAACCGTGTTATTAGTCATCAAACAATTACAATTCATCTTATTTTCAGGAAGAGTCTATGTCAGAGCTTTGATTCAGCAAACTTCACATACTCAACTATCATTTAGTCTTCCATGATTGCTACCACTCAAAGCATATTTTTAGAACAAATAGCATCCATCGAACACAGAGAAAGATAGGGGCTTAATGTTTCGCCTCCCAACTTATTTATCATTTAGATAATTGTCAACAATAATAATTCATGATCAAATATATTTGAATGGCCATATATGCTTAGATCTTTCTCCACCACATGATGCTTGCCAACTAAAAAGTAGGTTGGAATGAGGAGGAATACTACTGACTCTTGCATAAAAGTAAAAGATAGGCCCTTCGCAGAGGGAAGCAGGGATTTGCAGAGGTGCCAGAGCTCGAAGCTAAAACAGAGATGAAAATAATTTTGAGAGGTATGCTTTCATTGTCAACATAACGACCAAGAGTTCCCAATATCTTCCATACTAGATACATTATAGGCGGTTCCCAAACAGAAAGGTAAAGATTTTACTACCCCTCCACCAACAATCACACTCCACGGCTTGTCCGAAACAACGGGTGCCGTCCAACTTTCAACAATCCTGGGGGAGTTTGTTTAAATAATTTGCGAATTTGTTTTTGATCTTTTGATCATAGGACTGGGCATCCCAGTTACCAGCCATTTTCTCGTGAATGATGAGCGGAGTCCACTCATTGTGAAAATAACCCACCTAGCATGGAAGATACTGAAAGCCCCTAGTCGCTACATGAGCGATTCGGGCATACAAAACAGATTATTATTTGAAGGTTTAGAGTTTGGCACATGCAAATTTACTTGGAACGGCAGGTAAATACCGCATATAGGTAGATATGGTGGACACTCATGGAAGAAACTTGGTTCAAGGAATTTGGATGCACAAGCAGTATTCCCGCTTAGTACAGATATTTTGGCTAGCAAAGGATTCTAAATAGCAAGCACCACATGTTAGAGGATCCATAACAATATAACTTCTATACAAATATACCCAAGCATAACTCATTATGTTGTCTTCCTTGTCCAACTTCAACTAATTTTCTCAAGTTTGAAAATAATTAATGGGGCTCACAATCATAGAATATGTCCAAGATAGTATATTTATATGTGAAATCTCTCTTCCTTCAATATTCCTTCATGAATTGTTCAAGTGACCAATACAATGTTTGCTAACCTTCAATAAATTTACCACCTCTACTTCTTATATGTGAAGTCATTATTCCCCATGGGATAAGCATATGAAACATATATAATTTCAGATTTATGATATTCAAATCATTCAACTATTTACTCATAGGATATAAGTGAAGCACACGAGTAAATGACAAACTACTCCAAAAAGATATAAGTGAAGATCACTGAATAGTTAAATAATTATGTAGATTTGTGAAGACTCTCTCTCATTTAAGAATTTCAGATCTTGGGATATTATTCAAACAGCAAGCAAAACAAAATAAAACGACATTTCAAGGATAGCACTCATCATGTGAAGATGCAAAAACTTAGGCTCAACCGATACTAACCGATAATTGTTGAAGAAGAAAGGTGGGATGCCTACCGGGGCATCCCCAAGCTTAGATGCTTGAGACTTCTTGAAATATTATCTTGGGGTGCCTTGGGCATCCCCAAGCTTGAGCTTTTGTGTCTCCTTAATTCCTCTCATATCACGGTTTCCTAAATCTCTAAAGCTTCATCCACACCAAACTCAACAAGAACTCGTGAGATAAGTTAGTATAAACCAATGCAAAAACCTTATCATTTTCTACTACAACAAATCACTAAAATTATTATTCAAAATTGCATACTAAATGCCGCCGCATATTTAATACTCCTATACTCAAATAGAATCATTAAACAAGCAAACATATGCAAACAATGCAAACATAACAGCAATCTGCCAAAACAGTACAGTTTGTAAAGAATGCAAGATTCACCATACTTCCCTAACTCCAAACATTATGAAATTCTACCACACTGTAGAAAATTTATCAGAGCTCAATATAAAAAAATATTCAACATTTTATCATATTCTGGCTTTTGTTGGGAATTTTTGCAACAGCGGTAAACTTTCTGTTTTGAAACAGCAACATGTATACTTGCAAAATAAGCATGGTAAAGGCTATCCTTGACATTTTTATTGAAAATAGAGATGCAAAACATTATTATAAATAACAGAAAGCAAATACTAACAAAATAAAATGACGCTCCAAGCAAAACACATATCATGTGGTGAATAAAAATATAGCTCCAAGTAAAGTTACCGATGAACGAAGACAAAAGAGGGGATGCCTTCCGGGGCATCCCCAAGCTTAGGCTCTTGGTTGTCCTTGGATTTTACCTTGGGGTTCCTTAGGCATCCCCAAGCTTAGGCTCTTTTCACTCCTTGTTCCATAATCCATCAAATCTTTACCCAAAAACATGAAAACTTCACAACACAAAACTTAACAGAAAATCTCATGAGCTCCGTTAGCGAAAGAAAACAAACCACCACTTGAAGGTACTGTAATGAACTCATTCTTTATTTATATTGGTGTTAAACCTGCTGTATTCCAACTTATCTATGGTTCATAACCTCCAATACTAGCCATAGATTCATCAAAATAAGCAAACAACACATACAAAACAGAATCTGTCAAAAACAGAACAGTCTGTAGTAATCTGCACCAAACACAAACTTCTGGAACTCAGAAAAATCTGCCAAAACAGGACGACCTAGATAATTTTATTATTGATCTACTGCAATTGGAATCATTATTTTATCACTTTCTGGTAATTTTTAACAATTGTTTTCGTGAGCAGAAAGTTTCTGTCTTTTTCAGCAAGATCAAATAATTATCATCCAAGAAGATCCTATAGGTCTTACTTGGCACAAACACTAACATGAAACCACATCTAAACAGAGGCTAGATCAAATATTTATTACTAAACAGAACCAAAAATCAAGAAACAAAAATAAAATTGGGTTGCCTCCCAACAAGCGCTAACGTTTAACGCCCCAAGCTAGGCATGATGATTTCAATGATGCTCACATATAAGAATTGAAACATAAAGAGAGCATCATGAAGAATATGACTGGCACATTTAAGTCTAACCCACTTCCTATGCATAGGGATTTTGTGAGCAAACAACCTATGGGAATAATAATCAACTAGCATAGGAAGGCAAAACAAGCATAACTTTAAAACTTTAAGCACATGGAGAGGAAACTTGTTATTATTGCAATTCCTACAAGCATATATTCCTCCCTCATAATAATTTTCAGTAGCAACATGAATAAATTCAACAATATAACCATCACATAAAGCATTCTTTTCATGATCTACAAGCATAGAAAATTTATTACTCTCCACATAAGCAAATTTCCTCTCATGAATAGTAGTGGGAGCAAACTCAACAAAATAACTATCATGTGAAGCATAATCCAATTGAAAATTAAAATCATGATGACAAGTTTCATGGTTATCTTTATTCTTTATAGCATACATGTCATCAGAATAATCATCATAAATAGGAGGCATGCTATCATCATAATAAATTTGCTCATCAAAACTTGGGGGACTAAACATATCATCTTCATCAAACATAGCATCCCCAAGCTTGTGGCTTTGCATATCATTAGCATCATGGGTATTCAAAGAATTCATACTAACAACATTGCAGTCATGCTCATCATTCACATATTTTATGCCAAGCATTCTATGTAATTCTTCTTCTAGTACTTGAGCACAATTTTCCTTCCCATCATTTTCACGGAAGACATTAAAAAGATGAAGCATATGAGACAACCTTAATTCCATTTTTTGTAGTTTTCTTTTATATACTAAACTAGTGATAAAACAACAAACTAAAAGATTCGATTGCAAGATCTAAAGATATACCTTCAAGCACTCACCTCCCCGGCAACGGCACCAGAAATTAGCTTGATGTCTACTACACAACCTTCTTCTAGTAGACATTGTTGGGCCTCCAAGTGCAGAGGCTTTTAGGACGGTAGCAAATTTCCCTCAAGTGCATGACCTAAGGTTTATCAATCCGTGGGAGGCGTAGGATGAAGATGGTTTCTCTCAAACAACCTTGCAACCAAATAACAAAGAGTCTCTTGTGTCCCCAACACACCCAATACAATGGTAAATTGTATAGGTGCACTAGTTCGGCGAAGAGATGGTGATACAAGTGCAATATGGATGGTAGATATAGGTTTTTGTAATCTGAAATTACAAAAACAGCAAGGTAACAAGTGATAAAAGTGAGCGTAAATGGTATTGCAATGCTAGGAAACAAGGCCTAGGGTTCATACTTTCACTAGTGCAAGTTCTCTCAACAATAGTAACATAATTGGATCATATAACTATCCCTCAACATGCAACAAAGAGTCACTCCAAAGTCACTAATAGCGGAGAACAAATGAAGAGATTATTGTAGGGTACGAAAACACCTCAAAGTTATCCTTTCTGCTCGATCTATTCAAGAGTCCGTAGTAAAATAACACGAAGCTATTCTTTCCGTTCGATCTATCATAGAGTTCATACTAGAATAACACCTTAAGATACAAATCAACCAAAACCCTAATGTCACCTAGATACTCCAATGTCACCACAAGTATCCGTGGGTATGAATATACGATATGCATCACACAATCTCAGATTCATCTATTCAACCAACACAAAGAACTTCAAAGAGTGGCCCAAAGTTTCTACCAGAAAGTCAAGACAAAAACGTGTGCTAACCCCTATGCATAGATTCCCAAGGTCACGGAACCCGCAAGTTGATCACCAAAACATACATGAAGTAGATCACGTGAATATCCCATTGTCACCATACATAAGCACATGCAAGACATACATCAAGTGTTCTCAAATCCTTAAAGACTCAATCCGATAAGATAACTTCAAAGGACAAATCAATCCATTACAAGAGAGTAGAGGGGGAGAAACATCATAAGATCCAACTATAATAGCAAAGCTCGCGATATAGCAAGATCGTGCCAAATCAAGAACACGAGAGAGAGAGAGAGATCAAACACATAGCTACTGGTACATACCCTCAGCCCCGAGGGTGAACTACTCCCTCCTCGTCATGGAGAGTGCCGGAATGATGAAGATGGCCACCGGTGAGGGATCCCCCCTCCGGCAAGGTGCCGGAACGGGTCTAGATTGGTTTTCGGTGGCTACAGAGGCTTGCGGCGGCGAAACTCTAGATCTGTTGTGCTCCTCGATGTTTTTAGGGTATATGGACATATATAGGCGAAAGAAGTCGGTCAGGGGAGCCACAAGGGGCCCACGAGGGTGGGGGCGCACCTTCCTGCCTCGTGGCTTCCTCGAAGCTTCCCTGACGTCTACTGCAAGTCTCCTGGATTGCTTCCATTCCAAAAATAACTCTCCCGAAGGTTTCATTCCGTTTGGACTCCGTTTGATATTCCTTTTCTTCGAAACACTGGAATAGGCAAGAAAACAACGATTTGGACTGGGCCTCCGGTTAATAGGTTAGTCCCAAAAATAATAGAAAAGTGTTTAGTAAAGCCCATAAACATCCAAAACAGATAATATAATAGCATGAATACTTCATAAATTATAGATACGTTGGAGACGTATCATACGTGGAACGGGTGCATGCTTCCAACCAGTTGGCGCCGAATCACCACACTGGTGAGATCGCGCTCGCCCACTGGCAAGCCGCCAATCAGCACCTCGCGAGTTGCGCGGCTGAGGAAGATGCGTTGTGTCGGCGCGCTGGGAAATGGCCGCGCACCAGAGCACTCGTGGCGCGCCGTGGCTTTTATTCGGAATATAATTTAGTTACGTAAGGCGATCTCATTTGTTTTGGGACGCGAATGATAAATCCCGAACGTTCGGGAATTATTAGCGTCCTTAATTAAGTATGTAAGAGGAAAAGCTTGGAAACATCGTGTATCCGTATGCATTTTGTAAGTACGTGCGTATAGCATAAACTTTACTATATACTATCGCACTACACATCTCTCTCTATATATGCTTGCAGACTGTGCTACTACTATTACTTATGTACGTGCAAATGCACATTTTAACATTACGATGCGGTTTTTGTAAAAGTAGAAAAACAGCACTAGTCAAGCTTGTGGAACGATTCAATGCAAAACAAATGCAAAAATGCTTGTTTGATTATTTACTTTTAGCTTCCTTCTCTGTGGTTATATTTCTATTGTCCTTGTACAGAGTATCTCACTGGTCGGGAAGGCATGCAAATTCCCAAACCGCTTCCTACACCCTGTATCAAATTTTTTGCCTAACAAGTTATGCCGTGCAATTGGAATTCCAACTTGAGTACTACTACTAGGAGTACCAGGGGCCAGTTATTTTAGGCTTCTAGATTAGTAATCCCATAACTACTATCTTCGTCCTGGTTTATTGGTCCCCATTGTAATTTGTGTCAAATTTTGACCATAAATTTATCTAACGAAATGTTTGTGCATGTCACATTCACTAACATTTTATCAGTTAAATCTTTGGTCAAAATTTAGCACAAATTACAATGGTGGCGAATAAACCAGGACGGAGGTACTAGTAGTTTAGAAGCCCAAATAAATGAGTGAGGCGCCTTATGTTACTCTCCACTGTGACTAGTCTTATGGGAAAAGCTGGGGAAGAGACGGCTTATTTTTTAAGCCGCCAAAAGAACTGGCCCTAGGAGTAGTAGCTAGGGATACTAGGAGTAGTAGCTAGGGATCGAGTGTGCGAGATGAACCGGAGAAAGTAAACGCAGAGAGATGAAATGCAAAACAGACGGAGGGATGTGATGGTTGCTTGTCCGTTTATTTTACCATGCCACTTATTACTGGGAGTGGTGGGGTTTTCTGATATGACGGCTTTAGTGCCGTGCCACGAGCGGGGTGAGACTCCCATGCAACGCCGACCTCTACACTAGTACTACATCGGTCGTGGTTTATTAGTCCTCCACTGAATTTGACTGAAGATTTAAGTGACAAAATGTTAATGCATGTCAACAAAAACTATATCGTTGGATTCGTATTTGAACATAGTTTTCAATGATATAATTTTAGGTGACATGCATGAGGATTTATCGTACTATATTTGTAGTGACCCGACCTAAGACGATCAAGTCTCTGTGCTTAAGTGTCATCCCTGCATCGGTATGCTGACACACACAGTACTCGAGGATTTATAACAGAGGTAAATCACATGTATAAAGTAACGTAAATACTATTACCTCAATCCAAATAGCGGAACTAAAAACAAGGTTGTGGATTCCCATCAACACCAATGGAAAAGTTGAGTGCAGAAATCGTAACCCTAACGTATCACTTACTCGTCGTAAGATTCCTGCAACATGAGATGTTGCAGCCACAAACGGTCAGTACATTGAATGTACTGGCAAAATTCACACCATAGGATAAGGATGAATAATAGCTATCACTACATGCATATTTGGCCGGTGGAGGCTCTGGGTTTAATTTTGCATAAAGCTAGTTTTTCCCTACAACAAAGGAATATATTTTATTTAACTACAAAGTCTGTTGAAAATAATTATTGAGAAGGTTCCTCCAACTCAATCCCAAAATAGTAATTATAACCCAACAAATTAATTAAGTAAAGTGATGAGATCAAACCAATAATTCAAGTACCAGATACTCAAGATGTCCATAACAGGGGACACGGCTAATCATGATTAGTTTGTACACTCTGCAGAGGTTTGCGCACTTTTCCCCACAAGACTCGATCTCCTCCGTTGTATTTCTCGCACTGCATGATGTTTGAGAAACGGATGATCGAGCCACAGTCTTTCAGAAGAGGTCCCCTTAACCGATAGATAGATAGGCTGGTACACCTACAATCCCCTACATCTGCTAGCCCATCATGGGAAGGTTTCCCACAACTTACTCAACTATGCCAGATCCCATAATGGCATGTGGCTACACACGGAAGTTTCTAGCATGAATAATCTTATGATCCCTTTGAGCCTGGGTGGCATTCCATAGGGTGATCACACGGGTACTCCGGGATTCCCTTGGGCAAGCACTGGGTTCTCCAGGTGCCCGGGCAAACCACTGGGTGCTCCAGGGTGCCCCAACCATTCCACCCAGATGTGTATTAAAGTAGCCACCTTAAGTTTCCCTTGGTTAATATAATAACTCTCACATCTTTCATGAATTCTCTCAAACCAATCCACGTCTACGAGCATAGCATAGTAGTATAAGCATAACATAGTAACACCCTGGGTTTGAATGCAAGACAATAGGTTGCTACCTCATCAACTACTTCCTAATACCCACATGTTATCAAATCCTAACCATGCAATGATTGAGGGGTTGAAACTAATGCATAAAAACTGGGTAATAAAGGTATATGATCAAAGTGTGAACTCGCCTTGGATTGTTGATGAAGATGATTCACACTCATAACTCCTGATAGTTCTACTCGTCACACTCCGTTCAATCTATCATAAGCAAGCAATTGCATACATAAGCACTCATGCAAAAGAATCAAAGAAAAGATCTCGGAAAACGTCAAAAACAAGCAATTAACTCTTGCAACAGAAAACAATTTCTAATAGTACCAAAATTTAGTGATTTTGTCCTTATCAGAAAGTTTAGGTCAAGAGCTTCGATTTGCAAAAAGAATCAACTAAATCGAAGTTATAAAACTCTAGTTATGATCAAACGAAGTTCAAATACAAATCTGTTTGAATTCAAATTTTAAAACTTTCAGAAACATATTTAAGTTGGATTACTGGATAGAGGGGATCAAAACGAAGAAGTGGTCATTGGTTTCGTTGGATTTGGATAAACGAGCGAAAAGTAGCGAAGGTTTGAAGATCAGGGACTAATCTATAAATAAAATATTCACGGATGGGTCCCTAGCCGAAATTGAAAAGAAAAAGAAAAATCCTATCGAACGAACGTTCGCTACATAAACTAAACCGACGAATTTTGTTCGCTCTAGAGCCTAAACTAAAGAATATTCACTAAATAAACAAAATGTTTCAAATAAATAAAAACGCGATCTAATCCTATCCGTTGATCCTAGATCTAACGGACGAGGGAGGAGCCGGGCTTACAGCGGCAGTGGGCATCGACATCGCCGGAGAAGATGGCGGTGACGGGTCGGACGTGGAGGGCGTCGGCTACTCCGGGGTCGGCGGCGATGGCGGAGTAGATGGGGAGGTGCGGCGTGACGAGGGGAATCCGATGGCGATGCCGGCGTCGGTCGTGGGCGGCGATGAAGCGCGGGGCAAGGCGGTGGATCTCGTTGGAGCTCGCAACTCCGGCGAGGGCTGCGTGCTGCGTTGGTTTGGTTTGAGGGGCGTGGGTTGAGGAAAAGAGGCCGGGGTCGGGGCTATATATAGGAGGGAGACGTGGAGGAGGGGCAAGGCGAAGGGAGGCGTGTGGGTCGAGCACGGCGTCGGCCGGCGATGGCGTACAGGAGGAGGAGTCTGACTCAGCTTGGGAAAGATGAACCCGATAGGTGGGCCCCACCTGTCGGTGGCTGGCGAAGCGGGCGTCCGAACGGGGCCGCGAGCAGGCAAGCGAGCGGTAGGCGGTGCGGGGCGCAGCGCTGGGCTGCGGCTGGTTGGCCCGGTTGGCTGGGCCTGCCCAGTTGGCTTTTTCCCCTTTTTTTTACCGACAACAGAATAAAATAAATAGCAAAATAAAGAAGTATCAAAAATTTCAGAAAAAGATTTTCTACAACATGAAATTTTTTCTAGTGTCTAATAAAATCCACAAAAATTCCAATAAAGCAAATAGTGCTACTGTTGCAATAAAACCCATTAAAAATCACTTTAAAAATACCAAAATGATTTCAAATTTATTTCTCTCCAATTTTATACTGTAGGGAATCATGTTACCCTATTTTCCATATATTTTATTTTTGTAGAGAAATAATTGAATAAAATCCAAATAACTCCAAACTGAAAAATACTTTCAAAGGGACTTTAAATTTGAATTCTTTTAAACTTCCAACTCATATTTCATATGTTTTGAAGAAGTCATTTTATCTTCTCTCATGAAAATCATTGAGTTGCTTAAAGTTTCTGAATTGGAAATATTTCGAAATAAAATTCAAATCTTTTCGAAACCCTTTTCATTTATTTAAATGGAAGAAGTCATGTCATCTTCTCTCTAGGTTTTTGTGGTAAAAATAATTTGAATTCATGGAGATCATAAATGCAAAATGAAAGTTTGGGAAAGTCCTTTCATTCCCTCTCATTTAACTTTCAAAAGTATCAGAATTCACTCAATTTCACACAAGCAACCACACCACAATCAAACAATCAATCAAAACTATTTATTTAATATAACATTCCAAAATTTAGAATTTTGGGATTTTACAAACCTACCACCCTTAAAATGAATCTCTCCCTCGAGATTCGGAGAGGCTAGAAAGAAATAGGTTAGGTTCGGGGGTCTTCCCAAAATCCATTGATCGTCATAGGGGGTCTGGGGTGCTACCACCCTTAGAAACATGGTTACGGTTCCATCAAAACTCATATACTCCATCCTTATTGTTGACAGGGTCAGTCTTCTCAGATCCTCGGGAAAATTCCTTCTCTGGGCCCTTCCGGTAGTGCCATAACTTTCCTCGGTTCTTGTGTCCTTTCATCTTGGTATGGCCTTCTTGTGACTGGGACTTCTTAGCTGACGGGTCTGGCGCTAATACTAAACAACTATCGATATCTCATGGTGGTCATCAAACAACTTGACTGGGTCCCTGCAAAAAACGGATCTGGGTTGAACCTCACCGTATGACCTACGATTGGCAACAGCTGCCTTGTACAAGGGGAAAATTGCCATACCATTCTAAGGTTCAAACAAGGTTTTGATCGTCGTCGCTCTACTATGGGCAAGTCACTCAGATTTACCATCCCATACAACAGAGGCGAATAGTAAGAGTAAGTCAGTAAGGTGATCAATCCATCCCGCACCCAAATCATTACCTTGTATATGCTTTAGCGAATCTCGCAGTCTAACACTCGGTCTTCCTCACAAGCATTGCAGAATTTCTCTTGTCGACGAACCAAGTTCTGATAAATCCATTGATTCTGCAAGCTGAACAAACATCTATCATTCCTTCACAACTCAGGTTTTGCGTAAACTCCTATAATATCGTCTGTTGATAAAGTCATATCTTCTTCCAGGGTTTTTCCTTCAGCAAGAGTGTGCTTGCTTCTTGGCAGATCCTAGAGCCTGTGGGTTATGGCGCACCTCATCACTTGTAAACCTTGAACTCATTATCGGGGCAACTGATCATTATTCCAACATCCAGCTTCCTAGCATTCTTAATTCCATCCAATTGTACTGTCCTTCTTCCTTCTATTGGTACCAAACTCGACGTGATTACACAGACTCATCATGGAGTTACAATTGCTCCATATTACCAACATTATACCTCCTTTATATCCAATAGTACTTCATCCCTTCATATCCTTGGGATATCCCACATATCGAGACAAAACTCATACTTATTTTGTCCGAAATCCACTATGTGGAATATCATAATCCTTTCCAGAGGTCAAGTGTCCTCATAGGGTACTACCACCCTTGAAATGCACAATTCATCCATAGACCATATTTCTCATATCCTCGAAAATGGTCAAAATCTCTCTTCATAGAGTAACTACTCATAAAATCCAAATCAGTACCAATGATGCTAACTTCATTGATTCTCAAATGATTACAATCTCTTGCTTTTCCATTACATGCCTCAACTCATCACCTCAATATAAAGGAAATGTTCTCACTACTACTACTATACTTCTCACAGACACAACTAATTCTCACAAGTCTCCTTCTCCTTGGGACAATCTCTGGCAAAGTGCCCTGCTTCATTACAACGGAAACATATTACTTCTGACAAGTCTCGAGGTTTCCTTGTGATTATATAGCCTCCTGGGGTCCTCATCTTCCCTTTTGGGCAATCATTGAAGTAGAGCCCTGACTCCTTGCACCTGAAACATGTGATATGACTCAGGTCCTTCTTGGTATCCAATCTACTTCTCTTCCTGGACTTTTCCGTTCTAATCAGGGCTTCTATTTCCTATGGGTCATACTCTTCTTCCTCTGTCGGGAATTCTACTAGATCCCCATTCAGACAATTTTGGGAGATGTGTCCTTCTCCACATGAATAGCATGACTTGGTGCAGGGTTTAATTGGGTCTTCTTCGGGTGTGTCCTCCACCTCTTCCTTCATCACAGGTTCTTCTAAAATTTCCATGAGGGCTCCTTTCATTACTTCTTTCTTCTGCTGGATGGTTCTTTGTACCATGGGGTAAATGTGACACTGAGCAGGGTAGTGGGTAGTTCCTTCACATAAGAAACAAGTAATCTGCCTAGTTGGGCATTCTTCAGCTGGGTGACTTTCTTCACAACTTGGGCATTCATCCTTGTGTTCCTTATGGTTGTGTCCTATTTCTCCACAGAGCTTGCATGCACAAGGTTTCTTCATATCACTTCCATAAGGTTTCAATTTCTGGGACACAAACCGAGACTTTGGAAAGGTCAACTTAAATTATTTCCAAGTGGTTACTCCCTGCCATCCCTTGATGGTTTGGTACATCCTCCACCAAGTACCAGCACCCCTTTCAAAGCACTGAAGAGCATGCTGGGTCATATCCTTTCCGACTATAGGGTTATTCTTCAAGTGATCCTCCATGTTCTAAATCCATCGGTCCGTCTCCAATTGACTTATCGGTCCAGGAAACATGAGTTCATCTCCATTCATCCTCTATTGGGTCCATGGGTTTGGGGTGAGATAAGAGAGATAGAGAGGGATACACACAATGCAAACAATAGTTTTGAAAAGACAGATTTTATTTTGTGCTGTCGGAAAACATCAAACAAATGACAGCTCACAATCGTCGCATGTAACGTAAGTATATAACAGGGGTTTTGGTCTACTTCTGATCGTGCTTTTCCTTCTCAAGTTCTTTTGCCGGATCATCTCTGTTGACGCGAAGTCTCTCGTGACGTCCTTTAATATTCCGGAGTTGCATTCCAAACTTCTGGGTTTCAACATCCTTGGCATGAACCATGGTCCTACTATCCTTCAGTTCATGACGAATCACCTGTATCTCGAGGTTTTGCTCCTCTGGCTTGGCTACTTCAGCTTTCTGGGTCCTGAGTTCTGCACGAAATGCTTCCTTATCAAATACAACTTCCTGAAGGTCCATCTAAAAAAACTCTTGATGTAATACTCCAGATCCTGGTGATACACCAGCTAAGACTAAAACTTCATCTCTTGCTGATAGGTGCTCCATTAGCCTTCTACCATCCAATCCTTCCGAAGAAATGCATGCTTAGCTCAGCACGGTGACAATAGCATAAGCGGGCGATAACATCATGGATAGCCTGTGTTTATGCCCATGTCATTGCCATGAGCTAATCATTCCATAGTTGATATCTCCTACCTTAGGGTTTTCTGGACAAAACTTTGAGTTTTAACGCTCCATGTCCCATTCTTTCTCCAATACACCTTGATCTTGGGTATTGACAGCTTCCATAGTCTGCCAAGTTCCATAAGGGTAGCTTTCCTAGGTCATACCAATCTGGAAATTCTATAGAGCCTTCAAATTCTCCTAGTCTTCGGAGTCTTCAACCGTTGTAGTTTCCATCATTATAGTGCATGGTAAAATCCTCTTCATTCCAAAGTGGTCTTAGTTGTCCGATATCTTGTACTTCTTGGAGTGGCCTCTTCAGTCGAGTCTTCGTGGTCAAAAGGGGAAAAGGGGTAGTCTAACTAAAGGGGAAATTTGATAAACTCAGATAAGAAGAGAGGTAAAAGATTATTTTGAAAATGAAGTTGTAGAGAATTTTTTTCCTATGGGCTTGCCAGTTTCTAGGGGTCACGTCCTACAGTCAACATGTGCTCTGATACCATCTTGTAGCGATTCGACCTCAGACAGTCAAGTTTCTGTGCTTAAGTGTCATCCCTGGATCGGTATGCTGACACACAGTACTCGAGGATTTATAACAGAGGTAAATCACATGTATAAAGTAACATAAATACTATTACCTCAATCCAAATAGCGGAACTAAAAACAAGGTTATGGATTCCCATCAACACCAATGGAAAAGTTGAGTGCAGAAATCGTAACCCTAACGTATCACTTACTCATCGTAAGATTCCTGCAACATGAGATGTTGCAGCCACAAACAGTCAGTACATTGAATGTACTGGCAAATTCACACCATAGGATAAGGATGAATAATAGCTATCACTACATGCATATTTGGCCGGTGGAGGCTCTGGGTTTAATTTTGCATAAAGCTAGTTTTTCCCTACAACAAAGGAATATATTTTATTTAACTACAAAGTCTGTTGAAAATAATTATTGAGAAGGTTCCTCCAACTCAATCCCAAAATAGTAATTATAACCCAACAAATTAATTAAATAAAGTGATGAGATCAAACCAATAATTCAAGTACCAGATACTCAAGATGTCCATAACAGGGGACATGGCTAATCATGATTAGTTTGTACACTCTGCAGAGGTTTGCGCACTTTTCCCCACAAGACTCGATCTCCTCCGTTGTATTTCTCGCACTGCATGATGTTTGAGAAATGGATGATCGAGCCACAGTCTTTCAGAAGAGGTCCCCTTAACCGATAGATAGATAGATAGGCCGGTACACCTACAATCCCCTACATCTGCTAGCCCATCATGGAAAGGTTTCCCACAACTTACTCAACTATGCCAGATCCCATAATGGCATGTGGCTGCACACGAAAGTTTCTAGCATGAATAATCTTATGATCCCTTTGAGCCTGGGTGGCATTCCATAGGGTGATCACACGGGTACTCCGGGATTCCCTTGGGCAAGCACTGGGTTCTCCAGGTGCCCGGGCAAACCACTGGATGCTCCAGGGTGCCCCAACCATTCCACCCAGATGTGTATTAAAGTAGCCACCTTAAGTTTCCCTTGGTTAATATAATAACTCTCACATCTTTCATGAATTCTCTCAAACCAATCCACGTCTACGAGCATAGCATAGTAGTATAAGCATAACGTAGTAACACCCTGGGTTTGAATGCAAGACAATAGGTTGCTACCTCATCAACTACTTCCCAATAGCCACATGTTATCAAATCCTAACCATGCAATGATTGAGGGGTTCAAACTAATGCATAAAAACTGGGTAATAAAGGGATATGATCAAAGTGTGAACTCGCCTTGTACTGTTGATGACGATGATTCACACTCATAACTCCTGATAGTTCTACTCGTCACACTCTATTCAATCTATCTTAAGCAAGCAATTGCATACATAAGCACTCATGCAAAAGAATCGAAGAAAAGATCTCAGAAAACTTCAAAAACAAGCAATTAACTCTTACAACAGAAAACAATTTCTAACAGTACCAAAATTGAGTGAATTTGGCCATATCAGAATGTTTAGGTCAAGAGCTTCGATTTGCAAAAAGAATAAACTAAATCAAAGTTATAAAACTCTAGTTATGATCAAACGAATTTCAAATACAAATATGTTTCAATTCAAATTTTAAAACTTTCAGAAACATGTTTAAGTTGTATTCCTGGATAGAGGGGATCCGAACGAAGAAGTGGGCGTTGGTTTCGTTGGATTTGGATAAACGAGCTAAAAGTAGCGAAGGTTTGAAGATTATGGACTAATCTATACATAAAATATTCATGGATGGGTCCCTGGCCGAAATTAAAAAGAAAAAGAAAAATCCTATCGAACGAACGTTCACTACAGAAACTAAACCAACGAATTTCGTTCGCTCTAGAGCCTAAACTAACGAATGTTCACTAAATAAACAAAAACGTTTCGAATAAATAAAAAAACGTGATCTAATCCTATCTGTTGATCCTAGATCTAACGGACGAGGGAGGAGCCGGTCTTACAGCGGCGGTGGGCGTCGACGTCGCCGGAGAAGATGGCGGTGGTGGGTCGGACGTCGAGGGCGTCGGGTGCTCCGGGGTCGGCGGCGACGGCGGAGTAGATGGGGAGGTGCGGCGCGACGAGGGGAATCCGATGGCGATGGTGGCATCGGTCATGGGCGGCGGTGAAGCGCGGGGAAAGGCGGTGGATCTCGTCGGAGCTTGCAACTCCGGCGAGGGCTGCGTGCTGCGTTGGCTTGGTTTGAGGGGCGTGGGTTGAGGAAAAGAGGCCGGGGTTGGGGCTATATATAGGAGGGAGACGTGGAGGAGGGGCAAGGCGAAGGGAGGCGTGCGGGTCGAGCACGGCGTCGGCCGGCGATGGCCTACACGAGGAGGAGTCTAACTCCGCTTGGGGAAGACGAACCCGACAGGTGGGCCCCACCTATCGGTGGCTGGCGAAGCGGGCATCCGAACGGGGCTGCGAGCGGGCGAGCGAGCGGTAGGCGGTGCGGGGCGCGGCCCTGGGCTACGGCTGGCTGGCCCGGTTGGCTGGGCCGGCCCAGTTGGCTGTTTCCCCTTTTTTTACCGACAACAGAATAAAATAAATAGCAAAATAAAGAAAAATTATATATAGGCATATAATATAACAAAATTTTCAGAAAAAGATTTTCTACAACATGAACATTTTTCTAGTGTCTAATAAAATCCACAAAAATTCCAATAAAGTAAATAGTGCTACTGTTGCAATAAAACCCATTAAAAATCACTTTAAAAATACCAAAATGATTTCAAATTTATTTCTCTCCAATTTTATACTGTAGGGAATCATGTTACCCTATTTTCCATATATTTTATTTTTGTAGAGAAATAATTTGAATAAAATCCAAATAACTCCAAACTGAAAAATACTTTCCAAGGGACTTTAAATTTGAATTCTTTTAAACTTCCAACTCATATTTCATATGTTTTGAAGAAGTCATTTTATCTTCTCTCATGAAAATCATTGAGTTGCTTAAAGTTTCTGAATTGGAAATATTTCGAAATAAAATTCAAATCTTTTCGAAACCCTTTTCATTTATTTAAATGGAAGAAGTCATGTCATCTTCTCTCTAGGGTTTTGTGGTAAAAATAATTTGAATTCATGGAGATCATAAATGCAAAATGAAAGTTTGGGAAAGTCCTTTCATTCCATCTCATTTAACTTTCAAAAGTTTCAGAATTCACTCAATTTCACACAAGCAACCACACCACAATCAAACAATCAATCAAAACTATTTATTTAATATAACATTCCAAAATTTAGAATTTTGGGATGTTATAAACCTACCACCCTTAAAGTGAATCTCTCCCTCCAGATTCGGAGAGGCTAGAAAGAAATAGGTTAGGTTCGGGGGTCTTCCCAAAATCCATTGATCGTCATAGGGGGTCTGGGGTGCTACCACCCTTAGAAACATGGTTACGGTTCCATCAAAACTCATATACTCCATCCTTATTGTTGACAGGGTCAGTCTTCTCAGATCCTCGGGAAAATTCCTTCTCTGGGCCCTTCCTCTAGTGGCATAACTTTCCTCGGTTCTTGCGTCCTTTCATCTTGGTATGGCCTTCTTGTGACTGGGACTTCTTAGCTGGCGGGTCTGGCGCTAATACTAAACAACTATCGATATCTCATGGTGGTCATCAAACAACTTGACTGGGTCCCTGCAGAAAACGGATCTGGGTTGAACCTCACCGTATGACCTACGATTGGCAACAGCTGCCTTGTACAAGGGGAAAATTGCCATACCATTCTAAGGTTCAAACAAGGTTTTGATCGTCGTCGCTCTACTATGGGCAAGTCACTCAGATTTACCATCCCATACAACAGAGGCGAATAGTAAGAGTAAGTCAGTAAGGTGATCAATCCATCCCGCACCCAAATCATTACCTTGTATATGCTTTAGCGAATCTCGCAGTCTAACACTCGGTCTTCCTCACAAGCATTGCAGAATTTCTCTTGTCGACGAATCAAGTTCTGATAAATCCATTGATTCTGCAAGCTGAACAAACATCTATCATTCCTTCACAACTCAGGTTTTGCGTAAACTCCTATAATATCGTCTGTTGATAAAGTCATATCTTCTTCCAGGGTTTTTCCTTCAGCAAGAGTGTGCTCGCTTCTTGGCAGGTCCTAGAGCCTGTGGGTTATGGCCCACCTCATCACTTGTAAACCTTGAACTCATTATGAGGGCAACTGATCATTATTCCAACATCCAGCTTCCTAGGATTCTTAATTCCATCCAATTGTACTGTCCTTCTTCCTTCTATTGGTACCAAACTCAGACGTGATTACTCAGACTCATCATGGAGTTACAATTGCTCCATATTACCAACATTATACTTCATTTATATCCAATAGTACTTCATCCCTTCATATCCTTGGGATATCCCACATATCGAGACAAAACTCATACTTATTTTGTCCGAAATCCACTATGTGGAATATCATAATCCTTTCCAGAGGTCAAGTGTCCTCATAGGGTACTACCACCCTTGAAATGCACAATTCATCCATAGACCATATTTCTCATATCCTCGAAAATGGTCAAAATCTATCTTCATAGAGTAACTACTCATAAAATCCAAATCAGTACCAACGATGCTAACTTCATTGATTCTCAAATGATTACAATCTCTTAGTTTTCCATTACATGCCTCAACTCATCACCTCAATATAAAGGAAATGTTCTCACTACTACTACTATACTTCTCACAGACACAACTAATTATCACAAGTCTCCTTCTCCTTGGGACAATCTCTGGCAAAGTGCCCTGCTTCATTACAACGGAAACATATTACTTCTGACAAGTCTCGAGGTTTCCTTGTGATTATATAGCCTCCTGGGGTCCTCATCTTCCCTTTTGGGCAATCATTGAAGTAGAGCCCTGACTCCTTGCACCTGAAACAGGTGATATGACTCAGGTCCTTCCTGGTATCCAATCTACTTCTCTTCCTGGACTTTTCCGTTCCAATCAGGGCTTCTATTTCCTATTGGTCATACTCTACTTCCTTTGTCGGGAATTCTACTAGATCCCCATTCAGACAATTTTGGGAGATGTGTCCTTCTTCTCCACATGAATAGCATGACTTGGTGCAGGGTTTAATTGGGTCTTCTTCGGGTGTGTCCTCCACCCCTTCCTTCATCACAGGTTCTTCTAAAATTTCCATGAGGGCACCTTTCATTACTTATTTCTTCTGCTGGATGGTTCTTTGTACCATGGGGTAAATGTGAGACTGAGCAGGTTAGTGGGTAGTTCCTTCACATAAGAAACAAGTAATCTGCCTAGTTGGGCATTCTTCAGCTGGGTGACTTTCTTTCATGAATTCTCTCAAACCAATCCACGTCTACGAGCATAGCATAGCAGTATAAGCATAACGTAGTAACACCCTGGGTTTGAATGCAAGACAATAGGTTGCTACCTCATCAACTACTTCCCAATACCCACATGTTATCAAATCCTAACCATGCAATGATTGAGGGGTTGAAACTAATGCATAAAAACTAGGTAATAAAGGGATGTGATCAAAGTGTGAACTTGCCTTGTACTGTTGATCAACATGATTCGCACTCATAACTCCTGATAGTTCTACTCGTCATACTCTGTTCAATCTATCGTAAGCAAGCAATTGCATACAAAAGCACTCATGCAAAAGAATCGAAGAAAAGATCTCAGAAAACTTCAAAACCAAGCAATTAACTCTTGCAACAGAAAACAATTTCTAACAATACCAAAATTGAGTGAATTTTACCTTATTAGAAAGTTTAGGTCAAGAGCTTCGATTTGCAAAAAGAATCAACTAAATCGAAGTTATAAAACTCTATTTTTGATCAAACGAAGTTCAAATACAAATCTGTTTGAATTCAAATTTTAAAACTTTCAGAAACATGTTTAAGTTCGATTACTGGATAGAGGGGATAAGAACAAAGAAGTGGGCGTTGGTTTCGTTGCATTTGGATAAATAAGCGAAAAGTAGCGAAGGTTTGAAGATCAGGGACTAATCTATAAATAAAATATTCACGGATGGGTCCCTGGCCGAAATTAAAAAGAAAAAGAAAAATCCTATCGAACGAACGTTCGCTACAGAAACTAAACTGACGAATTTCGAATAAATAAATAAACACGATCTAATCCTATCCGTTGATCTTAGATATAACGGACGAGGGAGGAGCCGGGCTTACAGCGGCGGTGGGCGTCGACGTTGCCGGAGAAGATGGCGGCGGCGGGTCGGACGTCGAGGGCGTCGGGTGCTCCGGGATCGGTGGCGACAGCAAAGTAGATGGGGAGGTGCGGCGCGATGAGGGGAATCCGATGGCGATGGCGGCGTCGGTCGTGGGCGGCGGTGAAGCGCGGGGCAAGGCGGTGGATCTCGTCGGAGCTCGCAACTCCGGCGAGGGCTGCGTGCTGCGTTGGCTTGGTTTGAGGGGTGTGGGTTGAGGAAAAGAGGGCGGGGTCGGGGCTATATATAGGAGGGAGACGTGGAGGAGGGGCAAGGCGAAGGGAGGCGTGCGGGTCGAGCACGGCGTCGGCCGGAGATGGCGTACAGGAGGAGGAGTCTGACTCGGCTTGGGGAAGACGAACCCGACAGGTGGGCCCCACCTGTCGTGGCTGGCGAGGCGTGCGTTCGAATAGGGCTGCGAATGGGCGAGCGAGCGGTAGGCGGTGCGGGGCGCGGCGCTGGGCTGCGGCTGGCTAGGCCGGCCCAGTTGGCAGTTTCCCCTTTTTTACCAGCAACATAATAAAATAAATAGCAAAATAAAGAAAAATTATATATAGGCACAAATATATCAAAAATTTCAGAAAAAGATTTTCTACAACATGAACATTTGTCTAGCGTCTAATAAAATCCACAAAAATTCCAATAAAGCAAATAGTGCTACTGTTGCAATAAAACCCAATAAAATTCACTTTAAAAATACCAAAATGATTTCAAATTTATTTCTTTCCAATTTTCTACTGTAGGGATTCATGTTACCCTATTTTCCATATATTTGATTTTTGGAGAAAAATAATTTGAATAAAATCCAAATAACTCCAAATTGAAAAATACTTTCAAAGGGACCTTAAATTTGAATTCTTTTAAACTTCCAACTCATATTTCATATGTTTTGAAGAATTCATTTTATCTTCTCTCATGAAAATCATTGAGTTGCTTAAAGTTTCTGAATCGGGAAATATTTCCAAATAAAATTCAAATCTTTTCGAAACCCTTTTCATTTATTTAAATGGAAGAAGTCATGTCATCTTCTCTCCAGGGTTTTGTGGTAAAAATAATTTGAATTCATGGAGATCATAAATGCAAAATGAAAGTTTGGGAAAGTCCTTTAATTCGCTCTCATTTAACTTTCAAAATTTTCAGAATTCACTCAATTTCACACAAGCAACCACACCACAATCAAACAATCAATCAAAACTATTTATTTAATATAACATTCCAAAATTTAGAATTTTGGGATGTGATAATATTTAATGTTAGTTAAATTTATGGTCGTACTAATCTATAGTAAGGTGCCCGTGCGTTGCACGGAACAGTGAACTGCATTGATCGGGGAGTTGTTTATTTCGAGAAAGGATGTGGGGGTCATCTCATGTGTAACGGGTATGGATAGGTTTCTTCGGATATTATTTCATCTCTAGAGCTCACAAACATCTAGGTGAAATAGATAAAAAGTATCTTTTGCAAACAAAGGCGTTCAATTGTTCAACCTACATCCAAAACTTGTGAAGAAATAACACTTATTGTGCTTTGCAAGAAATGATCTTTAAGAATTAGTTTTTGAGTATCGATTGTTATACATGTTGGCTACAGATGACATGGCACTTTCTTATAGTCAACAGTTGGCTATACTATTAAGTATTAACCATGATCTTATACACCTAGATAGAGGGATTAAATCCAGATGACTTGGAAGGGGGCAGAGGAGATGTAAGAAATGGTTCATCATAACTCTTTCACTAGTACTGTAGTAAAAATTCTCAGTTATTCTCATAAATGGCAATCGAGAACTCTAATGGAGCAAAAGCATACATGGAAGATTCTAGACTAAACCATAAATGGATACACTTTTATTCAAGCGCGATACTCTAATAGAGCAAGATCATGCATGGAAGGTTCTATACTATATAAATAAGAAGTCTCCACATGCTTAGACAACAGATTACATTGGGCAAAGACTAATGATCAACATTTAACTTGGTAATGCATAGTTCTAGCTGAACCTCCTTGGAGTCCCCGTGCACCATCTTGGGGGGGGGGGAATCATACCACGCGTCTTCCATGTCCACATCGGTGGGAAGGTCCCAGCTCGGCACAGTCCTAGTCAGCGTGATGGAGTTGGTGTGGGCACCCACGTACCTCTGAGGGGCAGTAGTAGTGAGCACGCACCCGTACATCGGCCTCGTGTTAGTGTCAGTGTCAGCGGCGTCACCCCTGACGCACACTACAGAGACGGGGCGGCGGCATGCGTGGGCCTCGCCGGTGCCCACGATCAAGAGGAAGATGCTGCCGTCCACCTCCGAGACTAGCAGGCTGCGGTGATCCTCCAGCGACTCCAGCACGGCGAATGGGTAGCACGTCTCGTACTTGATGTTCTTCGCCACGGGCCAGTAGTGATAGACGGACGCCTGCGTGAGGTGATGCACGAGGCTCGCCGGCGAGCCCCAAAATGGCGACGGGCACTCATAGCAGTAGACGAAGGGCTCCTTGGAGGCATCGACTAGGCCGTCCACGAAACGGGAGTGGTTGTACGGGATGTTGTGCCAGTTGAATATATGAGCAAGTTACTATGAGATTTAATCCGAATAAGCACAAAATAAATCATGACGACTATAACAAAGATTAAATTAATCATGTGGACTAGCATAGTAGATGAATAGATCGAATCTAGGAAGAGGTGGACTATAACAGAGATTAAACTAATCTTGTCGCCCATGTCGTCGAGGAAGAGGTGGCAGAGGTCGGGGAAGAAGTCATCGCTGCCAGCAGTCCCTCCCCAAATTTCAACACCGCCCGCTGAATGGAGCGCAGGAGGGAGTGGTTGTAGAGGATGTTGCGGCCGCCGAATGGAGCGCAGGAGTAGCACACAAAGCAGTAGATGGTGCTCCTCCCAAGTCTCAATCTCTACTCTTATCTCTATCTCTACTACTCTTCTTTCTTTTTTATAATACTAGTAGCTGCCAAATCGAATAGTACTGCGCCGCCCGCTGCACGCCCGGCTGAACACGCTTCCTCGCCTCCATCAAACGCCTCCGTTAAACCCGCATGCAAACCGAGAAACCTACTCTGGCCCGCGGGAGGAAATTTGTTGGTTGCCATTGGAGAATAATAGAGTCACGTCCAATCCATTTGAGTTAATTGCGTGTATGATTCTCCCTCTATAAAAAGTTAATTGCATCCTTAATCTTCTATTCTAAGTACTATGTGGGTTCCACTGTCAGTGCAGTGTATATGACTTGCGGGCTGGCTACAGATTCGTACATAAAGTTAAAAAGAAACAAATTCATCCTTAATCTTGTATTCTAAGTACTCTGTGGGTTCCACTGCCAGTACAGTAGCGAAAGAAGTATATATTAACAAAATATAAAAAACTAAAGTTTAGGACAGAATTTGAACTCAGGTCACCGCGGTGCGAGCATCCGGCCCGGACCAGTACACTAGGTGTTCGTTGTGGACGATGCAAGAGATAAACCTTTATAGCAATGAGCCGTTCATTGCAACGGATCCAAATTAGACTAATACATATTCACAAATTTGAAAGAAAGTAGTTTGGTTTTGATATACATATCACTAAAAATATCTTATGTTTCACTCCAAATATATGCTTTGGGCTGTTTTGATGAGGTAAGGGAGGAATGTGGTTGGTTTCAAGATACTAAGGAGTTTTGTGTAAACTGGAGCAGAGAAGTGGGAATTGTTGTAAAAGGCCAGAACTTACATCACATCCATTAGATGCAGATCTAATGGTCAGAAATGGCGAATGGCAGACACACCATCATCACCAACTGAGTCTTTTATAGGAGTAGAGATGGAGAAAAACCGAGTTGGAGATGATGGTGTGCCTGCCATCTTATAATATAGACCGTCCGATCTATATCTGACGGATAGAAAGCATACTATGACAATTTTACAAAAGATACCCGCACCTCTCTCCACATTTACAGATAAGGCCTTGCCTCGTTCATCCTTATCTCCCACAACCTCATTGCTGAGCAATTAAAAAAGGAAGTTCCTGGAACAATCTGGCATGGTGGCCGCTGCCGGCGCCGTCCATCCCCATGCCTCCGCCCAGTCCGACCACCAGTCACCACCACGCCCCACTCCTCCTCACCTTATCTCTCATCTTTCTCGAGATATCATTTTTTCAATGAAATGGTCGAGATACCATTTTTCTAATAAAATTCTCGAGATATCATTAGTTTTTACACATGGGATTACTCCTGCATGGGTCAGTCACAACAGGTGTTTTGTAAAAAAATGCATCTTGATGTTCCGTGCAATGCACGGGCATCTTGCTAGTTTTTTTTTCATATAATTCATAACACCACGTAGACACGGTCTTTGACCAAGTTACATCCCCGGGTGTTTTAACCTTTTTTTTAGTAATGAAATCTGGCGATTGTTCACCACGAGCTCAATCCTGGCGAATCCCAAGTAACCGTCAGATTTCCATCCGACGGTGGCCTATTTTTAAGCCATAGTATTTGACAAAACCGCCACCCTTACACACATACTGTAACTGCGTCGCGGGCATTTGCAACTGCCATGTCTCCCAGCGAATGTTTGCTAGGGATTGGAGTTAGCACCGATGGCGGTTCGTAGTCGTTCCACACTCGGGCATTGAAGTTTGTAACTATTTTAGATTAGAATATACTACTCCTCTGGTGCTAGTAGTAGAGTAGAGTCCTACTCCACTACTTTACCTGTCCACTTCCCGCAACACATATTCGCTTCTCCATCTTTGTCCGCACATAATCGTCCAATCTTCCATCCCCCCTAAGGCGCCTCCTCCCTCTTGCGAAACCCAAGCACTAACAATGGTAGAACCGAGCAGCGTCCTCCGAAAGAGTGGCTGGAATTCGCTCCCCCTAGAGGTAATCAAGCTCATTGTTTCACGTGTGGACAATCTCAGTACCATGCCGCCCGCCGCGTGCTCATCAAGGCTCTATCGTTTACTCAAAGCCCTCAGGCCGGAGCTTTTTAAGCCAGCTCCTTGCTTGCTGGTGCCGCCTAATCTTCAGAAACGGCGTGTCACGCAGCATAAGGATCGTAGGGTGGCGAGCATCAACCCCCTTGACTGCGATCCGATCCCCGTCACCCTCAACTACATTAACTGATGCGGAGCATCCGACGATCATCCCCACGTACACTATGACTACTCTCCAAGCCCCAAGTGGTCATACGACGAGACCTCAAACATACGCCATTGGACACAAGGTGAACCCGCTCCTAAATGCTTCTCCTTTCCATTCATGCGAGACATGGTTGTTACCTAATGCAAGGACACTACACATACCTAGGTACCAAGGAGACCCTCTCGAAGATGCTCGGAGTGATGGACAAGTTCCCAAGTACAAGGATGAAGGAGCACGACGAGAGGAACCAGAGAAAGGCTACAGGACCCAAACATCCGGCCCTGGCCCGAACATCCGGCCCCTGAAGATGTCAAAACCAGCAGCAGCCCAGCAACCGAAGTGCTACAGGGTCCACACATCCGGCCCCTCCCGCAAGCCCGGACATCTGGCACCAGCCCGGACATCCGGCGCCCCGTCACAGAACGTCCAGAAGCTGGATCTCGCCAGCCCGGACATCCGGCCCCAGCGCCCGGACATCCGGCGTCTCGGGAAAGCCCGGACATCCGGCCCGTCGCCCGGACATTCGGCCCCTCCTTCCTGCGTGCGTGCAGTGTATCCGGGCCGAAAGCCCATGTACCCCTTCGCCCCTTAGACTATATATACTCCCCTCCACCTATGTTTTAGGGTTAGTAAAGGATTAGCTCATTTAGAGATAGAGCTTTGCTCATCCATATCGGATCTACTCCACGAGAGAGACCGCGGCCTCTACGGAGAAGATCCACCTTGGATTCAAGACCCCTTCATGGGAAGATCCCCTTGTGGATTCAAGACCTCCTCACGGAGATGAACTTTACCTTGTATCTTTCCCTTTGTTGTTCATGTACCTTGTGGATCTTGTGTGTTTGATTGTCTAGTGGATGTGTAATTGGACTTGTTCTTGAGTGTTTCCCTTTGTGATTTCTCTCCGTTCTTCCTCGTGTTCTTCGTGTTCTTAGTTGGGATCCGCTCCTTTTGTGAAAGATCGGCCGTATAGGGTTCCACCCTACATCATCTTGGTATCATGAGCCACGTTGATCACGATTTCGGAGCCCCCTCTCTTTGTTTTCTAGCCATGTTTTGTTGATTTTGTCCCAAATTCGAAAATTCCCCACAAAATTAGCCCCCCAATTTTTTTTGTGATTTGTTGGTTTGATGATGTTTTGTTGATTTTTATCCATGGATTTGCTTTTTTACTAGTGGATCTAGCTTTCCCCCAATTTCTCCACTTTCCATCCACGAAATCTCCGCAAATTTGCCCCCGAAATCATCAATTTCTGCCTCAAATCGAGTTTCGAAGTCCAAATCCTAATCTGGAATCGTCGGGCTGGACATCCGGGCCTCAGGCCGGACATCCGGGCCCCAAGCCGGACATCCGGCTCTTGGAGCACAATCGCGCAAGTTTCTGGACATCAGGTCTCGGATATCCGGCCCTGACCCCGGATGTCCGACCCCTGGGAATTCAGCCTCCCGTGTTTCACCGTTTTGCCCGTAACTTCCACATCCAGAGTCCGATTTTCACGTTCTTTAGCTTGTTGAGTAGCTATTGACATCCTCTATCAATCTAGATAGGTTACATCACCATTTGACTCCATCAATGTTTTGGCATTTTGGCATCTTTGCCTAGGGCTTCCACCATAACTTCCGCATAACCACCATAGCCTTTCGCAACCTAAACAATTTTGTTCCTTATAGCTTTAGTGGATGTTTGAGTTGTGATTCGAGTCTCCTAAGGTGTTTCGGCTACTTAGGGACGATTGCTTCTTCATCGATCACCACCATAACTTCCGCATAGGCTTGCCCACCATACACTTCCGTCACCCCAACTTAACCCAATTTTGTTTGTGTTGTGAGTTGTGTCTCCTAAGGTGTTTCGGCTACTTAGGGACCGTGCTTCCAACTCCGACACCGTGTATAGTCCACCACCTTACCCTCCACTTCTGCATTGCGTCTCAAAACCTATTATTGCATTTCCGCAATCCCTTTGAGTTTCCGCAAAACTACCACCGCATTCCCGCTACCACCATTTGACATTTGAGATTTTGAGTTTGCGGTTTTTCCGTTTCCTAAGGTGTTTCGGCTACTTAGGGACGAGTCTCCATCATCTTGGTATCTCCATCAAGATCACCGCCACTCATCATCACCAAGGACGGTAACCTCCATATCATCTTAATATCGTGGTATCCCTCCATTGTATATTCCCTTGCCATTGCATTGATAACCCCTAGCCTATTTTGCGTCACTTGCCTATCGAGACTAGCCATTTGAGTATTGCCGGCAATGTTACTTGTGCACATTAGTGATCATAGCTCCCAATGCATACTTACCATATCATCATTGGTACATATCTTGGTATCATCTTTTGTGTAACAAAGTTGTCATCGCATATACTCAATTGCTATCTTGGTTCGTGAAGTTTTGCATGAGAAAAGAGCTCAAAAGAGAAAGAGCCAACAAAGCTTTTAAGCAAAGAAAAAGAGAGCAAAGAGCTTATAAGCAAGAACCATAGCATCATACTACATTAAGTTTGTCATACTCGATCATCTTGGATCATATCATCGGAATACCATACATATAGCATTCTTGGGATAGAAGTCATTGCATTTTTGTGTAGTAGGTTGTGCACAAGTTTCGTATCCGCCTATTGTGCAATCGTGCTAGCGTCTCTCTAGAGTTGTGCAACAATAGCATTTTCCGTGGATTCCACATTTTGAGCTCATTCCTTGGTTGCACGACCCCATTTATCTATTCGTGTGTGCGTTTCCGTGTGCTACATATTGCTATTGGTCTACTTGTTTCATTTGCAAATTTGTGAATCTCTTTCAACATTATTGACTCTTGCTAACATTTTGCATCAAATTTTTGTGCCACTGTCCTCACCGAGCTCCACCATAAGCCTTATTTGTGTAGGTGTGAGAAACCGACAAGAATTGGTACCAATTGTGCTATTTTCTTGTTACATTATTGAGTGATCATTGATCCATCTTCAACATCGGTCAAGGTACATTTGGTATAGTTCTTCTCCTTTTCTCCACTCATATTTGCTCGAGTATTGTGATGGATAGGCAAGGCATTTCATATCCGGTCTTCAACAACAACGACGGCGCGAACAACTACATCACCAATGCATCCATCTTCGGCCTACAACAACAAATGCAAGGCGCACATTCTACATTGCGAGAGCGCATCGAGAATCTTACCATCGACATTCGTCACTCTGAAGCAAGGAAAAGGGAATACATCGACAACAAGCTGCTACCTCTTGAGCACTGCGTTGGTTTTCCCTTGAAGAGGAAAGGGTGATGCAGCAAAGTAGCGTAAGTATTTCCCTCAGTTTTTGAGAACCAAGGTATCAATCCAGTAGGAGGCTACGCGCGAGTCCCTCGCACCTACACAAAACAAATAAATCCTCGCAACCAACGCGATAAGGGGTTGTCAATCCCTACACGGTCACTTACGAGAGTGAGATCTGATAGATATGATAGGATAATATTTTTGGTATTTTTATGATAAAGATGCAAAGTAAAATAAAATCAAATAAAAAGGCAAAGGAAATAACTAAGTGTTGGAAGATTAATATGATGAAGATAGACCCGGGGGCCATAGGTTTCACTAGTGGCTTCTCTCAAGAGCATAAGTATTTTACGGTGGGTGAACAAATTACTGTTGAGCAATTGACAGAATTGAGCATAGTTATGAGAATATCTAGGTATGATCATGTATATAGGCATCACGTCCGAGACAAGTAGACCGACTCCTGCCTGCATCTACTACTATTACTCCACACATCGACCGCTATCCAACATGCATCTAGAGTATTAAGTTCATAAGAACAGAGTAACGCCTTAAGCAACATGACATGATGTAGAGGGATAAATTCATGCAATATGATAAAAAACCCATCTTGTTATCCTCGATGGCAACAATACAATACGTGCCTTGCTGCCCCTACTGTCACTGGGAAAGGACACCGCAAGATTGAACCCAAAGCTAAGCACTTCTCCCATTGCAAGAAAGATCAATCTAGTAGGCCAAACCAAACTGATAATTTGAAGAGACTTGCAAAGATAACCAATCATACATAAAAGAATTCAGAAGATTCAAATATTGTTCATAGACCTATCTGGTTCCCCCGTCAGGCCTACTAGATGATCATACCTAGATATTCTCATAACTATATACATGATCATACATGTCTAGTAGATGCAGGCAGTTCTTTAAATTCTCATGAATCCGGCCCAGGTACATGCTCATGGTCCCGTAAACATAAATATGTAAATAAATAAATAAACCTAAATGGTCATGCACCAGTTCTTTAAATTCATGATTTGAAAAGTCCAATTTTAACAGGAGGATATTATTTCCTATGATAGTGTCATTACATTCAGTCGATATTAATATTAGGCAAAGATAGCGACCAGTCTTCTTTCTCCCACCATTTTCTTCCTGCGACCAGCGGACCCATGCAAATCGTAGTCAACATCGTAAATAGTTCCGGTCCATTTTTATTTTCATTAAGAATGTCCAACCCAGCCCAACACATTGGCGACAACACTTTATGCTCCGCCTTGGTGCGCTCGCCGCGGTGCCGCTATCCGGCCCTATCAACATAGTGAATCGGGAGAGGACTGTAGTTGTGAGTATGACAGTACAGACACACCAGGTCCGCTCCCGAACACAAGCAAGCGCCTCTTTTACTACTCAGATGCACCCCTCGTTTTTTATTCTAATCCACCTTGCTGATATCTGGGACCCACATCATTGTCAAAGTACAGTCAATTAACGGCAGAATTTGCACAACTTTTTTTTGAGGATTTCTTTGGAGGAGCGGGCTATAAACTGGCTTGTGCGGTCTTTGTGGCCCGTCTAACAACATGACTAGCCCAACAGATTTTTCTTTGGGAAAATAGGTACCCACTATTTCTTTTTGAAGAATACCCAAGCTAGACCTATTTGTTTTCTCCGACTTACTGGGCTGCAAATCTTTCAAGATGAGGAGGGATGCATTCCGGCCTGGCCAAAGAGTATGGTCAGTATATCTTAAAAGTAATATCAAAGGGGTTGAAAATTCCAAAAAAATATAGGAAATGGGAAATTAGTTTCTCTTTTTGTTTTTGTTCTTCGCTGATATTTTATATTTCATTGGATTTTGACATGGCACAGTACTAATTTATTTATAAATTTGTTTTAGTATGGCTACTAATTTTTGGATCAAGAATATTTTGTTCCCCAGCAAAAAATTGCGAATTTTAAAAATTTCACACATTTTTTAATTCAATTTTTTAACACTGGTACTGACCTTAAAATGGGCAGCAATTCTGAAAATGGAAAATGGGCAGCAATAAATTCCATATGAATTAACAAATGAGTAAAAATTATAAACATAATAGCAAATGGGCTGTACACGCCACAGATTTCGAGGCTGACTTGTTTACGCAAGGCTTTGTCAGTCAACACACGATTTTAGCAGCAGCGACTGTTGGATGTCCATCCAACAGCCGACGTGCTTCTTCAATCTCTGATCTTCCTGCTCCAGCCGCCTAAACCAGCGCCGACGGGACTGCCTCTCCCTCCTCTTGTGGCCCGCTGTGATGCCGCGCAGGCTTCACCGGCCCACCCTACTCCCTCCGCTGGCCTGGACGCACGCAATCAACAGACCCCTTATTACGCGAAAAAATGATTCCTCCCACTGACATCTGGGGCACACCGTTCGGAGGCTGACCTGTGGGCCTACTAAGTTGACGCATACGGAGGGCTTTGTCAACTTAGTCAACAAACGATTCTAGCAGCAGTGACCACTGGATTTGAATCGAACGGTCCTGCTGCTTCTTCAATCGCTACTCTTCTTGCACCAGCCGCCCAAACCAGCGCCAGCGAGACCGCCTGCTCCTGCCTCCAGTGGCCGGCTGTCCTGCTGCTGAGGCCTCACCGCCCCTACTACTCCCACCGCTGGCCAGGCCCTGTGGCGATGGCAGCCTCACACCGCAGCCGAACCAGTGAACCCTCGTACTCCTCTCCGCGTGGGCATCCACTACCGCATCTTCCCCGGCTCCGCGTTGTCCCCTTCCTAGGTCTAGGAACGACTTCCATCAGAAGAGTATTGTACGTGGAGAGGCTGACAACTAGGTCAATGGCCGCAGCAAGGAAGTGCCTCCTTATTACGTGCAAAATAATGATTCCTCCACCTGACAGCTGGGATCCACCGGAAGGGCCTTGGTATTTCGTGAAAAAAACGTTCCCCCCGCTGACAGCTCGGACCCACAAGCTATATCTTCGCACGCAAGGAAGTGCCTCCTTATTACGCACACAAAAATGAATACTCCCCCTGCTAGCTAGGACCCACCATATGGGAGGGTGAGTTGTGGGCCTACTAAGTTGACGCGAATGGAGGGCTTTGTCAACTTAGTCAATAGACGATTCTATCACCAGTGACCATTGGATTCTTAACGTCCAACGGTCGTCCTGCTTCTTCAACCTATGATTTTCTTGCTCCAGCTGTCCAAACCACCGTGTGCTCTTGCCTCCCATGGCCGGCTGTGCTGCCGCGGAGGCCTCACCGCCCCCTCCTACTCCTCTCGGCGCGGGCATCCACTGTCGCGTTTTCCCGGCTCCGCGTCGTCCCCTTCCTAGGCCGCGTCGTCATCCACCGCCTTGGTGCTCTAGGTGCAGCGTGGGCAATGTGGTCAAGGAACGACTTCCATCGGAAGAGTACTATACGTGGAGAGGCTGATAGCTGGGTCCACGACCGCAGCAAGGAAGTGCCTCCTTATTATGTGGAAAATAATGATTCCTCCACCTGACAGCAGGGACCCACCGGACGGGCCATCGTATTTCATGAAAAAACATTCCCCCCCTGACTGCTAGGACCCACCAGCTACATCTTCGCACGCAAGGAAGTGCCTGACAGTCGGGACCCACCTGGTCGAAGCGTACGTGGCGTTGTCATTCTGGTCGCGTACGTGTATGTACATACTGGTCGATCGGTCTGTCTACAGGCTGCAACGATGAACCATGGCCGAGTAAGGAAGGGCATGTGTCGTAGTAGAGGCGCGACGTAGCATGTACACGTATATACAGCCAGGGTGCAAGAAAGTAAATACGGCCACGTATGTACATACTTTTGGGGTCTCGAACGCCTACTCGCACATACGTACGGCCAGGGCTCGTGTACATGGCTGGGTCGGAACGGAGAAACTGTGTCATCATGTTCATCGGGAGCTAACCGGCTTGGACGGAACAGCCGATCAAAACGAGGCCTGGCGTACCGCAGAATGGAGGAAACGGCCTTCTGTTCGGTCGACCACGGTCGAACCGGGATCATGTTCATCGAGAGGGGTCCGGCGTACCGCAAAACTGATGAAACGGACTTCTCTTGGACCTCCTATGGTCGAAACGGGGTCCTGTTGATCGGGAGGGGTGTGGCATACCACAAAACGGAGGAAACAAACTTGTGTTGGAGCGCTACGGTTGAAACGGGGATCTTGTTCATCTGGAGGGGTGTGGCATACCGCAAAATAGGACTCCACGGGCTACTGTTCATCTCCACCGTCGACCTCCTCTAGCCTCCACGGGCTACTATTCATCCACCGTCGACCTCCTCCAGCCTCCACCTGCGACTGTTCATCCTGCCTCCACCGCTCCCCCACCAGCTACTGTTCAACCAGCTCTCTCCACGGGGTCCTATTCAACCACCCCTCCACGGGCTACTGTTCATCCAGCCCTCCACCGACTACTGTTCAACCAGCCCTCCACGTGGTCGTCCTGTTCATCCAGCCCTCCACGGGGTCCTGTTCATCCATCCCCAACCGGCTCGATCGATCGGGGTCCTGTTCATCCAGCGGCA
>NC_057805.1:206063580-206076599 GCF_018294505.1 Triticum aestivum
CCCACGAACAACGCTCACTGTTCATCAAGGGAAGGAGGCAGTAGGTTCGATCGGCTTCAGTTAGTAGCAGTAGCGAAGGAATCACTCGGGTTCAGTTAACAGCAAGGGATCGATCAGGGTTCAGTAACGTAGCTAGTGCAATCGCTCGGGTTTAGTTAGAGCCCAACGCCCCGCTCGGGTTCAGTTAGAACGCAACGCCTCGCACACACGCGCGTACGTGTATGAGTGAAACGTGCAAACCTCCGTGCATCGCTCTGCCCCGACCACCCACTGTAACCGGGAACTCCCCGATATTTTCCTCACCCTCGCTTCTACCATGGTTTTTTCCATCATGGACGGCCCAGAATGTCAAGCAGCTGCGTCTCCGGCCCACCCAGGATGAAGAGCCCATTTTCTGTCATGTTTTTTTGTCATAGAAGTAGGAGCCCACCACATTTATGATGATACTGGGTTTTGTCACAATTATCGTGATAGAAGTGTCATAAGCATGATAGAAAAAAATTCGCTCGGCCCAAAATGTCACAGATGTGTCTTTTTTTGTAGTGACATGCGGAGCCGTCGGGATGCCGGCGAACGGCGATGGCGGCCTGAGACGTTGTTGTGTCGAGGGGGCTACACCAATGGTGCAATCCCCTCCGCGGCAGCAGGCCCAGTGGCAGCCTCAGCGAGCTCAATGAGTCGATGAGCCCGACCAAACATTGATGGCTTCGTCCGACCCACAAAACCGTTGAGATCAGCGGCGGGTACTGGAAGCCCGATAGAAGGAAGACGCACGCATCACCATTGAGCGACGCCGGGAGGCACACCGTCATTCCAACAGACGCAATGGCCCAAACGTTTACAAACCCGCGCCCAGTGTCGGCGGGTACCTCCCTTACGAGGTTGGGTGCCCTGCCTTCACTCGTGAGCTGTGGCAGGTCCGCTAGCCATCTGCCCGAGCCTTCAAGCCTGAACTGCCAGAGAAATACGACGGGAAGTTAAACCCGACAGAGTTTCTGGGCATCTACACGATTGTCGTCAAGCCGACGGGGGCAGAGATCAGAAGGTGCTTGCCAACTATTTCCCTTTTGCGCTCAAGCCAAATGTGAGATCATGGCTGATGCACCTGCCGGAAAACTCTATCTCATCATGCGCTGACTTGTTCAATGAGTTGGTTGGTGCCTTCACAGGTGGCCACCAAGAGCCTGGACATCCCAGTGACTTGCAAGTCCTTCCGTAGAAGGAAGGGGAGGATCTGCGAAAGTATATACAGAGGTTCAGTCGAGTACACCGTAACATTCCATAGATACACCCAGGAGTCGTGATTGCAACGTTCCATTCGAATGTGCGCAACAGGAGGATGCGAGCCAAAATGAATGTCCAGCTCCCCAAGACCGTCAACAAGTTGTACACCTTGGCGGATAAGTGTGCTCGGGCTGAAGAAGGAAGGCGACTCCACGAAGAGAAGGCTGGCATCGAGATTGATTCAGATGATGATGACGGTGCCGCCAACCCAAGGAGGAGAAATTAGAGCCGCAATAGGAAATGCAAAGTTAAAGCAGCGTTGGCCGTTGAGAGCTCTGGTGATCTTAGTACCGGCAAGAAGACTAAAATCGAGAGCCCCGACAGGGAGCTGCCACGTGCGCTGATTGCCGGGAGGCCACGACAGTAGAGAAAGCCGGGCAATCTGACGGACCATACTGCATGATCCACCGCACCAAAGGCCATGATCTCCAAGAGTGCCACAAATTTGAGCATCTTGTTAAGAAACAAAAGGCTGAGTATGAGAAGCGTGACAGGGAGAGAGGCCAAGAGGGTGCTGGCGGGAAAAGTCGTGCTCGTAGAGGAAGCCGTCGCAGCATGGCCCCACAACAGAGGGAAAAACCCACTAGAGGTTGTGAAAAGAAAGAACGACATGTCGGGAGTGATGAAGAGGAAGAAGAAGAAACCAGGGAACAAGAATTCCAAAAGGCAACCAAAGCCATGTGCATTGACAGGGGTGTATCTTTGCACTCCTCTCATCGGCGGCTCAAGCAGTGAGCGCGTGAGGTCATTGGCGTGGAGCCCGCTGCACACTCTCAAAGGCCACTTAAATGGTCCTGCACGCCTATCATCTTTGATGAGGAGAATCACCTTGACCACACCACTGTGGTTGGGAGTTTGCCATTGTTGGTCTCCCCAACAATCCACAACCTCAAAGTAACAAAGATGCTAGTTGACGGTGGGGCTAGGCTGAACTTAATCTCCCATAAAGTGGTTGGCAAGCTGCAGATCCCTGATGATGAGCTCAAGCCTACTGGTACATTCCAAGGAATCAAACCCTGTAGGAGCCCGTGACATTTGGTGGGGAACTGAATTATCGGACTAAGAGAGTCGTGTTTGAGGTTGTCGAACTTCCTTTGCCTTATAATGGAATTCTTGGTTGACCAGCTCTGGCAATATTCATGGCGGTATCCCACTATGCCTACAACACTTTGAAGATGCCAGGGCCGATGGGGATCATTTCCATTCCGTCTGATAAGAAAGATGCAATTATATGTGTGGAAAAGACGTATCGGGATGCGGTAGCAGTTGAGGCCACAGAAACCCAGCTCCCGCCAAGGAGACAAAGAAGGGAAAGAAGGCTAGCAGGGATGCCGGCAAGGACTCCAGGAAGCGCGCCTCTTCGGAGTGTGTTGTGCCTGATGATGACCTGCCGGAGAGTTCCACTAGCAAGAGACCCAAGGTCGCTTCACCTGCAGTGAAAAGGGTCCCGGCAAGGCAGGATGGCACTGACGGTACATTCACCATCAGTGCTACCCTTGATGACAAATAGGAAAGCGCGCTCATTGCCTTCCAGTGGGCGAATGTCGATGTGTTTGCTTGGAAACCATCTAACATCCCCGGTGTTCCCACGGAGGTAATAGAGCACCACCTTGCTGTCTGCCCTCACGCTCGGCCCTTCAGGCAGAAGGTTAGAAAGCAAGCTTTAGAGCGGCAACAGTTTATTGCCAAGGAAATTAAGAAACTTGAAGCGGCTGGTTTGGGCAGAGGGGTGTTGCATCCAACCTAGTTAGCGAATCCAGTGGTAGTACGCAAGGCAAACGGGAAATGGAGGCTTTGCATTAACTTCACCGACTTGAACACAGCTTGTCCAAAAGACCCTTTCCCCCTGCCGCGCATTGATCAAATTGTTGATTCCACTTCCGGATGTGATTTGCTATCCTTCTTCGATGCGTACTCCGGCTACCATCAGATATTTATGGCCAAAGAAGATGAGGAGAAGACCGCATTCGTAACTCCATGTGGCATGTACTGCTTTGTACGTATGCCTTTCGGGTTAAAGAGCGCCGGATCCACTTTCACAAGAGCAGTACAAATTGGTTTCGAACCCCAGCTGCACAGAAACATAAAAGCTTATATGGATGATATAGTGGTCAAGACCAGGGATAGATTAACACTCATCCAAGACCTGGAGGAGACCTTTGCAAACTTGCGCAAGACCAATTTGAAGCTAAACCCCGAGAAATGTGTGTTTGGTATCCATCCGGCAAGCTCCTTGGTTTCTTTGTGTCCCAACGGGGAATAGAGGCCAACCCCGACAAGACTAGGGTAATTGAGCAAATACAAGCTCCCAAGACTGTCAAGGACGTAAGGCGTTTGACCGGATGGATTGCTGCACTGAGTAGGTTCATGTCCAAGTCTGCTGAGCGTGCCTTGCCTTTCTTTGAAATCTTGAAAAAAGCTAGCCCAATGAAGTGTACCCCGGAAGCAGAAGCATCGCTGCAAGACCTGAAAACTTACCTTTCCTCTGCTCCCACCTTAGTCGCGCCTAAACCGCAAGAGCCGTTGTTGTAGTCGAGTGAGCACTAGAGCTATCAAGCTTTCGCTTAAAGTATGAGAGCACCTCCACCATTTAGAGTAGGGCATTGGCAGAGTTCATTGTAGAATGGACACCCACTCCCGACGAAGAAGCACCAGAGACAGTTCTCTCCACACTACAAAAAAAAGACACATCCGTGCCATTTTGGTCCGAACGAATTTTTTTCCTATCATGCTTACGACAGTTCTATGACAATAATTGTGACAAAACCACATATCATCAGAGATGTGGTGGGCTCCAAGTTCTATGACAAAAATAATTACACAAAATGGGCTTTTTGTCCTGGGTGGGCCAGGGACGCACCTGCATGACATTCTTTGGGCCGTCGATGATGGAAAAAATCATGGTAGAAGTGAGGGCGAGGAAAATATCAAGGAGTTCCCGGTTACGGTGGGTGGTCGGGGCCGAGCGATGCATGAAGGTTTATGTGTTTCTCTCGTACATGTACGCACGCGTGTGCGATGCGTTGGGCTCTAACGGAACACGAGCGAGGCATTCGCTTATTGAACCCAAGCGATTGCACTAGCTATGTTACTGAACCTGAGAGATCGATCCCTTGGCTGTTAACTGAAACCGAGCGATTCCTTTGCAACTGCTGCTAACTGAAGCTGATCGAACCTGCCTCCCGAAGAACAATGACTGTTGTTGTGGGTTGGATGAACAGTTCCCGGCCAGTGGGGTTGGATGAACAGGACCCCGTGGTAGTAGAGGTCGTTGCCGCTGGATGAACAAAACCTCGATCGAGAGAAGGCCACCACACACCACCCTATCGAGCCGGTTGGGGTTGGATGAATAGGACCCCGCGGAGGGCTGGTTGAACAGTAGCCAGTGGAGGCTGGATGAACAGGACCCCGTGGATGAATAATAGCTGGTGGAGGCAGGAGGAAGTCGACGGTGGGTGAACAGTAGCAGGTGGAGGCTGGAGGAAGTCGACATTGGATGAACAGTAGCCCATGGAGTCTGGAGCGAGGCAGTAAACGGTGGATGAATAGTAGCCCGTAGAGTCCCGTTTTGCGGTACGCCACACCCCTCCCGATGAATAGGACATCGTTTCGACCGTAGGAGCTCCAACACAAGTCCGTTTCCTCCGTTTTGCGATACGCCACACCCCTCCCGGTCAACACCACCCCGTTTCGACTGTAGGAGCTTGAAAACAAGTTTGTTTCCTCTGTTTTGTGGTACGCCAGACCACTCCTGATGAACAGGATCCAGTTTCAACCATAACCGGTCGAACAGAAAGTCGTTTCCTCCGTACTGCGGTACGCCAAACCCCGTTTCGGCTGATCTGTCCAAGCCGGTCGGCTCCCGATGATCACGAGGCATTTTTACCCAGTCTGTTGCCTCCCGATGAATAGGACGTTGTTTCTCCATTCCGACCCAGTCGGTTGGCTACCGATGAACAGGACGCCATCGATGTACGCGTTCGAGACCCTGCTTGTATGTACGTACGTAGCTGTACTTAGTTTCTTGTTGCGTGGTTGTATGTACGTGTACATGATTTATACAGGACTGCCTCAACTGCTATGTCACACGTGTCGCTCCTTGCTTGGCCAGTATGTACATACACGTTAGCTACTAGAGAGACAACCGTACGTACGGTTCGACCGGGTGGGTACCGGCTACCAGGGAGGATAGGGAGGCACTTCCTTGTGTGCAAAGATGTAGCTGGTGGGTCCCAGTTGTGAGGGGAAGGAACCATTTTTTTGCCCGTAATAAGGACGCACTTCCTTGCAAGCGAAGATGTAGCTAGTGGGTCCCAGCTGTCAGGGGGAGAAAACATTATTTTTCAGGGTAAAGAGGATGTAGTTGCATGCATGCGTCCATGGGCGTGGTGCGTCCCCACTATCAGCCCAGGGGGAGAAAACATTCTTTTTAGGGTAAGAAGGATGCAGTTGCATGCATGCGTCCATGGGCGTGGTGCGTCCCCACTGTCAGCCTCTCCACGTACAGTCACCTTTCGATGACTCCCGTTTGTTGACCATGTTAACCACACCGTGCTGAGCGCACCAAGGACGGTGGACGAGGCGAGGCCCCGGACTAGAATGACGCGGAGATGGGGAAGACGCGGCAGTGGAGTCGCAGATGGAGAGGAGTGGGAAACTTGACTGGTTCGGGTGCGCGGCAGCACTGCCGCCCACGGGAGACAGGAGCAAGATCAGAGGTTGAAGAAGCAGCACGGCTGTTGGATTAACATCCAACGGTGCAGCTGCTAGAATCATTTGTTAATTAAGTTGACAAAGCCCTGCGTACGGGTCAGCTTAGTAGGCCCACAAGTCAGCCACCAAATCTGCCGGGTGCCAACTGTCATCGGGAGGAATAGTTTTTTTCGCATAACAAGGAGGCACTTCCTTCCATGCGAAGATACAGTCGATGGGTCCCAGCTGTCAGCATGAGCAATCATTTTTGTCACATAATGTGTGGGTCCCTATTGTCAACCTCTCCACTTACATCCCTCTTCCGATGGCTGTTGTTTGTTGACCATGTTGACCATGCCACGCTGAGAGAACCAATGCGGTGGACGACGGCGAGGCCCAGGAAGGGAACGACCCGGAGCCGGGGAAGCCACAGCAGTGGATGCCCACGCTGAGGGGAGTACGAGGGCTGACTAGTCGGTTGCGGAGTGAGGCCGACGTCGCTGGAAAATAACAGGAGGTGCAGATGGGTAGAGGGATGGCCTGGCGGCAGCACAGCCGGCCACGAGAGGAGGGAGTATGCAGTCCAGCCGGCGCTGGTTTGGGCGGTTGGAGTAGGAAGATTACATATTGAAGAAGCATGACGGCCATTGGATGGACATCCAACAGTCACTGCTCTGTATTGACTAAGTTGACAAAGCCTTGCGTACGTGTCAATTTTTTTTAGGACAGCATCATCGTCAACCTATTAGGCCCACAGCCTCCAATCTGAGTAAAATAGCATACAGTCCATTTGCCATTATTTTCAATAATTTACAGCCCATTTAATAATCTTAAGGATATTTTGAAGCCCATATTCTTTTTATTAGCATTACAAACCATATTCTGGCCACTACCAAAAAATTCAATGAAATTTTGCATATTTCGATGGGGTCCAAACTCTTTTAATCACGAAACTTTGATTCATGTTAAAAATAATTTAAAAAAATTATATCAAAATAAAATATAAAGAAATTTTCTCCGCAAAAAAATGAATGAAATTTAAACTTGAAATCCAAAAAATGAAATTTGAAGTAATTGTCGGTTGGCTTTGGTTTAAAAATTTACAGCCCATTTCTAACTACTTATAGCTCATTTTCTGGGGAAGCGGAATACATCCCTCCTCGTCTTGAAAGATTTGGAGCCCAGTAGGGCTGAGAAAATCAAGTAGGCCTCGGTTGGGTATTCTCCCAAAAAATAGAACTAGGCTAAGCCATTTTCAGATAGAAAAAAGATATCATCTGGCCTCATCATGTGCTTAAATAAAAGCATGGGCTAGACGGGCCACAACCCCCGCACAGCATGCAGTTGAGCTCCGTCTCTAAAAATAAAGAACAACTGGGCGAGTTGCTGGGACCCTGGTGTTAGCCGCTCGTTGTGTAATTTTCTCGTATTGACTACATTGACAATGGCGTGGGACCTAGATGTCAAACAATTAGGAGGAAGTATTTTTTTGGCTTGTAATAATGAAGCACCTTCTTGCATAATTCCATGACACTGGTGGGTCCCTACTGGCAGCCTCTCCACGTACAGTCATCTCCTGATTCCTCTCGGTCGTTGACCATGTTGACAACGCTAGACGGTGGCAGGCACAGCGAGCGAACCAAGGCAGAGAACGACGGCGAGGCCTTGGACGGGAACGAACACGAGGCATGGAAGATGCGGCAGTGTTGTGGCAGGTAGAGGGGAGTATGAGGGCAACAACATATAACTCAAGCTTACAAACGGTACAAAAGCCCAAGGGTTAATTGTTCATCAAATTTAGACAAAAACCCTGATTGATTATGGCAATAACATCTAACCCAACCACTGTTTTTGGCAGTCACAAACAAATGGATTGGTCTGACCCATAAAATCAACATCATGTGCCAAAGAAATTATTGGAACATGACCACAAGTCGTTATAAATAGAAGCTCAGCACGTTCAGAAGCCCATTTGTCCACCTGAAACTTCTTTATTTGCTGTTCAACATGTCCATCTGTGAGAAATTTCTTGTTGAAAAACTTAGGCCTCATGGACAATAGTAACCTCGCATTCAATAGGAAGAATGTGACAATGCTTCTGTTTGCCTGGTTGGATGCATATCCTTCCATCGTTATTGTCCTCAAACGAATGTCATGAGAACTGAGAAAATCCCAGTGCTTATTACGCAACCGATTGGTTATATGTGTTTCTCCATGTGTTAGTGCCTAAGTAGACATGAAGATTGAAAACAGTTAAGGTCTAAAAAAAGAATATGTCGAAAGACTGATAGCTCAATGGTTAAGTCTAGTACAATATATACAGGCTTTCAATGTGCATGAAATCATCACCTTTATATATAAATTCTCCAGACATGGAAAGCATCGCAACAAGCCAATAATTATGTTCAGATCATAACTAAACATTCCGATATATAAGATCTTGACAGAATCCAGCAACATTGATAGGCTATCCATGGACGAACTCTTCATTGAGCATATAAAATAATATTAGTACCCCAAAGTGTACTCCAAGATGATATAAAAATTATGCGCACAAATGAAAAATGCAGCTTAAGACTACAAATGTGTAGATGATAATATACAGTACCTGAATAAGTGTGGAGCCAAACACCAACTTGAGATCATTAAATGTATCATGAATTACACCCAAGGTCTCCAGTTTGGGCGCAGAGATGAAAATTATTTGCGAAGGTATATAACAATAATGAAGGAGCAACCTTTGAAGTGAAGGGGCATCTTCGATGATGAGCTGCTGTCCTTCAAAACCAATTCCAATGCTTTTAAGAGGCGACTTTATTTGGAGACAACTGATACAGATTTCTATTCCCAAAACAATCAGCAAGTGCTCCAGGGCAAGGCTACTGGAGTGGATGATGCTGTGTAGTGAGGCCTCCGACAGATTAACCACCACAAGCGAAGGTTTTTTTAGTAGTAGGAGACGAAGTATTTGTACCAGATCGTCTGGTAGATGGCACCGGGCAAAGTTGGTGGTGTGGAGAGAGGAGGAAAACCACGAGATGGACAACCGTGGTGTGGGCACAAATTCTTGGTGTTTGGTTCATGGAATCAAACTTTCATGGTAATGGTAGAACTCAAACTGTTGGAGTTTTTCGAATTCAGGGGATGTCAGCCAGGCATCCACCGTGTAGTTTATGGACAGCAGGTAGCGTGTCGAGATGCAAAGGCGTTGAATGGAGCCCTGGTGGGAGGAGATGATGGCTCTGAGGAGTTCAAAACCATGAAAGACGAATAGCTGACGACAGTTGAGATTAAGGGGCATGGCACGCCATAGAGGGCGCCAACGAGTTGAGAGGACTTGGGTGCGGCAGCAATCCTTGGTGGGGAGAAGCACGATGATCTCCCCATGGATGGCGTCCGAGAGATCGCTGATGCAGTCGACCCAAGATTCTATGGGTTCTTGTCCGGGGGGAGCCTGTAATACTTCTCCAACGTATCTATAATTTTTTATAGTTCCATGCTGTTATATTCTCATTCTTGGATGTTTTATAATCATTTTATAGTCTTTTGTATCATTTTTCGGTACTAACCTATTGCCATAGTGCCAAGTGCCAGTTGCTGTTTTCTGCATGTTTTTTACATTGCAGGAAATCAATACCAAACGGAGCGAAATGTTTTGGAGATTTTTTGGACCAGAAGACATCCAGTGGGCCGAAGAAGCGCCTGGGGGGTGCTCCGAGGGGAGCACAACCAACCAGGGCACACCAGAAGGCCCAGGCGCGCCCTAGTGGGTTGTGCCCACCTCGGGTGCCCCCTGAACCGACTCTTTGCTCTATAGATACCCCAATATTCTAGAAACCCTAGGGGAGTCGACGAAAATCAATTCCAGCCACCGCAGAGTCCAGAACCACCAGATCCAATCTAGACACCATCACAGAGGGGTTCACCACTTCCATTGGTGCCTCTCTGATGATGCGTGAGTAGTTCTTTGTAGACCTTCGTGATGTAGTGTGGAACCATATACGGCCGATCTTTCACGAAAGGAGAGGATCCCAACTAAGAACACGAAGAACACGGGGAAGAACAGAGAGAAATCACAAGGGGAAACACTCAAGAACAAGTCCAATCACACATCCACTAGACAATCAAACACACATGATCCACAGGGTACATGAACAACAAAGGGAAGGATACAAGGTAAGGTTCATCTCCGTGAGGAGGTCTTGATGGCAGAGTTCATCCCAAATCCAAAGGAGATGGGGGCTTGAATCCTAGAAGGATCTTCCCACAAGGGGGTCTTGAATCCAAGGTGGATCTTCTCCAAGAGGGGCTGCGATCCCTCTTGTGGAGTAGATCCGTAATGGACGAGCAAAGCACTATCTCTAAATGAGCTACTACTTTGCTAACCCTAACTAGGAAGGGGTAAGTGGAAAGGGGGGATACATGGGCCCTTGGCCCGTTCTCTGCGCACAGGCAGGTGCCGGATGTCCGGTGGCCCATCGCGGGACGCCAGATGTCCGCGGGTCGGCGGGATGTCCGGCCGCTGTAGAGTCGCCTGGCGTCTGTCTCTCTCTGGTCTTCTTCTGGTTGGTGGCGTTGGATGTCTGGGTTCCTGCCGGATGTCCGGCCGCTGTAGCTCCGCGGCGACTCCACTTGAGGCACTTCTTGATTCGCTTCCGTGTGGACTTGTCCTATGCTTCGAGCATCTCCATGGTTGTCTCCTCGGTTCCTAAGCACATGTAGTGTCTTTGATGAGGTAGCAACCATGTCTCGCATGAATGGAAAGGGGAAGCATTTAGGAGCGGGTTCACCTTGTGTCCAATGGCGTATGGTTGATGTCTCGTCGTATGTCCACTTGGGGCTTGGGGAGTAGTCATAGTGTACATGGGAATGATCGTCAGATGCTCCACATCATCTCCCCTCCCTTGGGAAAGATGCGACCACGGATCGAAAACCTCATCACCATGGAAACGGTTGTCGTAGACGGACTTGTAGTTGGACAAAGTGGAAGACATGGCGCAATCCAAGTACTCCAAGGTGTCTCCGGAGTGATACACATGCAAAAAGAGCAAACACAAACGACACTTGGAAATACAATGGTTAGCGCACACAAAGTGTCCAGCAAGTAAGTATGAGTCCGTTCGGCAAGATTGTTCGTGACAAAGCGGATGAAGCTTATCAAGATGGTATAGAATGATATGCAAAGCATTCATGGGAGCAAAAGCATTCATTGTGCACACAAATGTATTGTGAATGTGATCAATGCAACCACGGTGCAAAATGGTATCATAGTGAGACGGTTTATCAATACCATGAATATGGCAATGGATGCTCAATATGAATAAGTTATCATGCAATTGATGGTAGGAAATATGATCATGATGTATGAATATGCCATCAAGAAAGATCACAACAAATTTGCTAAGGAAATGCACAAGCTCATATATCATGATGACATGGGAATAGGTGCAACAAGACAAGCATAATGTGTGTCAATCCATGCATAGGGTGCAAACTTGTGGTGAGTATGATATGTCCATCGAGCATGACATGGGTGAGCACAATCAACAAATATGGAGGAGTGGGTGCAATGTGTCAAAGGAGTGTTGATGTACCAATGCTCGATGACGTGGCATGAGTGGAGGTTCGAAGGTGCATCCAATAAGTACGAGCACTCCTCAATGTGAAGGTCCATAGAGCAAATCTCCAATGTGGCTCCTCCGTTCGCGAGATGTATCATGTAGACAACAAGAAGGAAACAACAATGAAATAGTGACCCATCCAATATGCATATGTGAGGATGGCTCAAAAGGAAGGAGTTCACCTCATGAATGTTCCCGGAGATGTGGGAGTTGCACATCATGTATGCCTTCACATAACCAATATGTTTCATGACGGTAATGCCTTGTGAATCCTTCAAAACGAAAGAACATGACAAACACTCAGAAAAACAAATGAGGCTAGCGGAAATGCAAAACCTATCATTCGCGTGGTAAGATACCCAACAAGTGTTCTCATCATTCTTATCATAAGAAAGGGCAAGGTGTGGTATGGTATGAAAGTGTGACGCCCGGATAATTGAGCTACAGTAATCCCACGTTAACGATGCCACGTCACCTCGTTTACTGTTGATAAACTCTTGATAGTTTAGAATGTTCGGAGTGAGCCAAATAGTCCTATTAAATATTGGTGAAGAAACCCCACTTTTGTAAAGTATTTGACTGCACTATAGTAAGTAAAAACAGCAGCAAAACAATTATTTAAATGCTTTTAAATACTAAACAAATGTTAATCTAGTTTATATAATCACCAAACTTTTTGGAGTAGGTGGCCTATGTTATTATGCTAATTTAGGAGTAGGGGTTGTATTTTTGTAAAACTGTTTTGCTAACTAAAATAAATAAAACAGAAAACAAAATAAGAAAAAGATTAAAAAAAAGAGAGAAAGCCCCCTGGCCAACTGGACCAGACGGCCCAGCTGGCCGACCCACCAGGCCCAACCGGCAGCCCACCTGCTCCCCTCCATAACATACCCCCTTGACCGAACCCTAGCTACTCACCCGATCCCCCACTCCCCCTGTTCCCACTCCCTCCCACGATCTGGATCGAGGGCACGACCCCATCGTGCTCGCCCCTCGACCCCGCCGCTGATCTTCGACGCCGGCGCCCCGCGGCGCACCTCGCCGGAGAACCCCCCTCTCGCCCGACGACTCGTCCTCCTCCCCAGACCCCTCCCACTCGACAGGTTCTGGATCGGGGAGGGGCTCGATCCCGCGCCACCTTGCGCCTCCGACGTCGGCGCCCATCCCCGGCGCCGCCTCGTTGCTGCCATGCTCCGCCACCTCGTCGGCGTCGCCCCATCGCCTCTCCCTCACCGACGCCAACGCGCCCCGTCGCCCCCCTTCCCTGCTCGCAAGTGAGCGCCACCGTCCCCCTTCGCCCCCTTTCTTCCTGGGTCGCCACGGTCACCACCCCCCCACGCGCGGTCGACGCGCTTCGGCCGTGCCCGTTGCGCACTCACCGTCGCCCCGTCTCCTCCGCCCCGTCGTGCCTTCCCGGCCAGC
>NC_057805.1:206076929-206084632 GCF_018294505.1 Triticum aestivum
CGCACGCCCGCCCTTCGCTCGCCGTCGCCGCCAACCGCGGCCCCGGCCGGTCGGCGCCCCGGGGCTCTGCCCGCCGCGCTAGGGTCACCCCCGACGGGCACCCATGCCCGTTTCCACGCGCCCGCCCCGGTCGGCCCCCTGGGCCACTGCCAGGTGGGCCCCCGCGCCCTTGAGCCACAGCCCCTGGGCCCGAACCCCCTATGGGCCACAGACAGGTGGGCCCCTCGCCCAGAACGTAATTAAAAAAAGAGAAAAAAAGGGAATTAAAAAGAATAATAATATATAAATAAAAAAATAAAAATAATAGTTAATTAATTAGTTAATTAACCCTGGTTAGATTAATCTAATTTAATTAATTAGTTTAATTAATAGTTAATTAATTAGTTAACCCTAATTACCCTAATCAGTCTATGACATGTGGGACCCACGTGTCAGATGACTGCTGACGTCAGCATGATGTCATGCTGATGTCATCGCAACACTGTTTTGGATAATGTTGAATTAAATAATTAATTAAAATTCAGAAAATGATTAAATCTTTAGAAAATCATATATAATAATCCGTAACTCGGATGAAAATACTTTCTACATGAAAGTTGCTTAGAACGACGAGACGAATCCGGATACGCAGCCCGTTCATCTGCCACTCATCCCTAACATATCGAACTCGCAACTTTCCCCCTCCGTTTCATCTGTCCGAAAATGCGAAACATCGGGAATACTTCCCCGGATGTTCCCCCCTTCGCCGGTACCACCTACTGCCGCGTTAGGGCACACCTAGCACCCCTCATTGTCATGTCACGCATCGTCATGCTTATGTTTGCATTGTATTTACTGTTTCTTCCCCCCTCTTCTCTCCGGTAGACTACGAGACCTACGCTGCTGCTGCCCAGTTCGACTACGGAGTTGACGACCCCTCCTACTTGCCAGAACAACCAGGCAAGCCCCCCCTTGATCACCAGATATCGCCTATTCTTCTCTATACTGCTTGCATTAGAGTAGTGTAGCATGTTACTGCTTTCCGTTAATCCTATCCTGATGCATAACCTGTCATTGTTGCTACAGTTGTTACCCTTACCTGCTATCCTACTGCTTAGTATAGGATGCTAGTGTTCCATCAGAGGCCCTACACTCTTGTCCGTCTGCCATGCTATACTACTGGGCCGTGATCACTTCGGGAGGTGATCACGGGTATATACTTATATACTCTATACATGACACATGTGGTGACTAAAGTCGGGTCGGCTCGTTGAGTACCTGCAAGTGATTCTGATGAGAGGGCTGAAAGGACAGGTGGCTCCATCCCGGTAGAGGTGGGCCTGGGTTCCTGACGGCCCCCGACTGTTACTTTGTGGCGGAGCGACAGGGCAGGTTGAGACCACCTAGGCGAGAGGTGGGCCTGGCCTTGGATGGCGTCCGCGGTTACTTCGACATAACACGCTTAACGAGTTCTTGGTATTTGATCTGAGTCTGGCCATTTGGTCTATACGCACTAACCAGCTACGCGGGAACAGTTATGGGCACTCGACATCGTGGTATCAGCCGAAGCCTTCGTGACATCAGCGACCGCGCGGCGCACGCCGGATTGGACTGGAACGCCACTAGGCTAGGTCTGCTTCTGGCCGCGTACGCAACGTGCAGGTGTGCAATGGTCGATGGGCCCAGACCCCTGCGCGCATAGGATTTAGACCGGCGTGCTGACCTCTCTGTTGTGCCTAGGTGGGGCTGCGATGTGTTGATCTTACGAGGCCGGGCATGACCCAGAAAAGTGTGTCCGGCCAAATGGGATCGAGCGTGTTGGGTTATGTGGTGCACCCCTGCAGGGAAGTTTATCTATTCGAATAGCCGTGTCCCTCGGTAAAAGGACGACCCGGAGTTGTACCTTGACCTTATGATAACTAGAACCGGATACTTAATAAAATACACCCTTCCAAGTGCCAGATATAACCCGGTGATCGCTCTCTAACAGGGCGACGAGGAGGGGATCGCCGGGTAGGATTATGCTATGCGATGCTACTTGGTGAACTTACCATCTACTCTCTTCTACATGCTGCAAGATGGAGGTGGCCAGAAGCGTAGTCTTCGACAGGATTAGCTATCCCCCTCTTATTCTGGCATTCTGCAGTTCAGTCTACTGATATGGCCCTTTACACATATATCCATGCATATGTAGTGTAGCTCCTTGCTTGCGAGTACTTTGGATGAGTACTCACGGTTGCTTTTCTCCCTCTTTTCCCCTTTCTATACCTGGTTGTCGCAACCAGATGCTGGAGTCCAGGAGCTAGAGATCCCGAGGATGATTCTACATGGAGTTCGGCTTCGAGGAGTAGTTAGGAGGTCCCAGGCAGGAGGCCTTGCCTCTTCGATCGTTGCTACTTTGTGCTAGCCTTCTTAAGGCATACTTGTTTAACTTATGTCTGTACTCAGATATTGTTGCTTCCGCTGACTCGTCTATGATCGAGCACTTGTATTCGAGCCCTCGAGGCCCCTGGCTTGTATTATGATGCTTGTATGACTTATTTATGTTGTAGAGTTGTGTTGTGATATCTTCCCATGAGTCCCTGATCTTGATCGTACACATTTGCGTGCATGATTAGTGTACGGTCGAAACGGGGGCGTCACAAGTTGGTATGAGAGCCGACTGCCTATAGGAATCCCCCTTCCACACTCCTTGGCCGAAGTCGAGTCTAGACATTGCAAAACTTTTACTAACATGGTTGTGTGACTTACGGGCCCACGTCGCCATTGGGTGGTATTAGGATCTTTTACTCCTTGTCTATACTCTGGGACTCTGATCTCTCTTCTATTCGGGTTAAGTGAATTTTGCTAAATCTAACATTAGGATCTCGTTATCACTTTCACCCGGAGAGCCCCTTATTATTGATGATCGTCTGCTGCACGTGAAGACCCTGAAGATACTCTCCGCTGATAACCCGAGAACTTGTGTTCATCGCTATTGCAATTCCCTTCCATCGATAAACTCCTATGGATAACCACGTATACTCGCCATTCATACAATGTTTCCCCGTTGATCTTGTTATTACAAGATACCCCGAAATTATCTCTGTTGTTCTGAGAATCCTTTGAGCTTACTGCCTTGCTGTTCCTTGTCACCTGAATACCCCTACGGATAATTCTCGCACTTACCGAGTATCCGCTCGTCCCTAGTTGATTCAAGTAATTCACAAAAGTCTTTGAAATACTATTTGAACTTCCGAAAATCCTAAGCAGCCTATTGCTCTTGAAATTCTTGCTTACTTGCATTATGATTAATCTTAAGTCTCGTAATCTTATTGGCATCTCTTGTCATTACCATTTTGAGTCCGTTGATTCAATTTGTTGCGAATTCTTGCAATCCTCAATCAGATCCTAGAATTCACCCTTCCAGCTCAGACGTCATTTGAAACGTGAGCTCGTTCTCCCCCAATCAAATTGTCGTCGATTGTGCCCCTATGTCTATTGAACTTATCCATCCTTGATCAGAGCGTCTATTTCTGATCCTTCGCCTTGTAAATCATAATTCCTTTGCAATTGAGCCCTAAGTTACTTAGTTGTTTCTATAATCCAAGGTCTTTGCATTGATTCTTCCTCTGGTTGTGTGCCGGTACTCACATCAGCTCTGCTATGGACCGTCGGATCCTTTGTTGGAATATCATCCGACAGTATCTTTCGTATGCAAAAACCTCGAGAAGTTCTTTCCTTGATACACAATGCCTTCAGTAAATTGTATCCTCTGCTTTCTCAACCATGCTCTGCCTTCGAGCTTGAGTTAATTACTCCTAAAGATTGTGGTATATGATTCTAAGATGCCCCGATGGGTTGAACCTATACCTTTTTCTAATCTGTGTAAACCCGGAAACTTCTACGGGTCATACTCTACTGGTGTTATGCCAGATAAAATTTCAACACTGCAACTTCGTCGAAAACGAGAAGTGAATGAAAGTTTATGCAATGAAAAAGTGGGAGTCGACCTTGAACCTTTGTTTTCATGCCCATGGACACGATGTAGATCCTATCATGGGTACTTCTTGTAATAATAACTATTTCCTTGATATGATATCATCTAGTATCTGTGTATTGATCCTTTTGCAATCGTGGTTCCGACCATGTTCTCCTTTAAATACCATTTCTCGTGCAAGTTTAAGCACTTGTCCTCTACAGAGCAATACCCCCGTCCAACCTCTACTTTGGTCTGGCGTCGAGTATTACCCACATGGTATCTCGAGAATGCCAAGGAACTACTTAACTTCTTATGGGTTCTTCATTAACTAATATTCTTGCCGGTTCCATTTTTTCCAACGGGTTCTGAGTTGTTAGAACCACTCAAAGACACCGATAACTGAACCGAGTCCGCTCTATGGTTCAACAACTTTAGTAATCTTCTTTACTTACGAGTTTGTACCCAAACACGTCATTCCTAGCCTGATTGGCTATATCATTATCGTGCTAAATTTTAAACTGTGCCACCCGGTCCTTCTTCCCGGAGCACAACTTTCGACGGTGAGCAAAGCTTACGTCGATCTTCCCCATAATACCATTTCACCTTGAGCAGCAAGCTTGATTTCGAATTTGTGTCATACCCGTGGTTCCAATATCCTTTCGCTTCATCATTCCTTTGACTTGATGTCATCGCCAATCGATTACATCTTCATGAAATCTCTTGACAAATGTGTCGTGATCATCATCGGCATTCGGAGCTCTTCCTGTATATCGATTGAGTTCATGATGAGAAGTACCATCCTTGCCCTCGATGATTTGTGTTATCATCGACAACATTCTTGCCTCCCCCCAACACAAACTTGTTCATATTTTGTGTTGTATCTTGATTTCCCTGCTATCCAACTTATGTTATGTTCTACTGTGGAGTATTACCATCTTTGATGTCAAGAATGTCGTGAGCATTACTCCACCTCTTAAGAATTCTTGGTACAGTGATACTTCTCACCATCACCATTCTTTCTTGGCCACAATGTTGATTCTAACTGGAATGCCAACAAGTGAACGGTGCTGCTAGGATTCTGTACTCCTTAGCAACCCTATTGCTTTGGAGTTAATGGTCGACAGTTCATCCTTAGACTATTGGATAACGAATCACCATTCTAACATTGATCATGCTATCTAATCCCACATTTCAGGTGCACCCTTCAACCATTATTTAATTATGTATGTTTTCCTCGAGCACACACCATTATGTCATTTGCTCTGACTAATGTTATCTCCTTGTTCACATAATTGTGGAAATCCATCTTGTTAGAGATCTCAATGAATTGTCGCTGAGACCTCAGCCACCTCCTCATCCTGTCCTTGGTTTAATTATGAACTGTTGTTTCAGGAAACCGCTCCCATAGTTTATTTCCCGAGAATCTTACAATGTCAACTCGACAATTTATGTTGCACCTTTTCTTCTCAGACATCCTGAGTCTGAGGTATCCTGACACCAATCAGATTTGAATCTCGGTTAGATATGATGGTTGGAACATATTCCAAGAGTTATAACATTTGCCTTTATATAACCCGGTAAGGTGATGTCATGCCTAGCACACCTGGCCGGAGGACCTATTATTATAGTTTCCTCTTTAGCAAGGTTAACCATTCTTCCATGAGGAAATTGTAAGACTTACTCTATAAGATGTTCCTGATGGATCCTTTGTGTATCCATAGCCTGTTCTTACCTAAGGACCATGTCAATGCTATCTCGAAGCATGTCTGTGGTACTCCGATCTTCAATAAAAACATTTGAAGAACAATGCTAAATTTTCGTTATCAATTATTCAAACACCGCCGTATGGGTAATGTCATGAAAATTATCTCCCGTACCTAAAAGAGTTTTCTACATTATATCTTGTCATGGATATCATGCTTTGCTTGTCCTTGGGAAGGATATACCCCCTGAAATATGTGTTTAAACACATTTTCCTTTCCATTGTTCTGTTTAATCTGATAATCATAGTATACTTTCCATTGTATTATTTAACCTTTCCAGTAGTCTGACTTAACTGAGCAGTGACATTTCCCTGCTTAGGTAAGCACCTTGTTGTACCACTCTGTCAGTAAGACCCTGTTACTATTGTTGATGACATTCCGTTAGCCACCGATGGACGAGAACTTTGCCTATTGGTCCGCCTCGTTCGACAAGCAGGAAAATGGTTCTCTTCGTCCCTCGCCCTTGGTACCGACGTTGTTGCCGACATAACTGGCAGGCTACCCTCTGACATGCCTTGCTATCATGACCGGGCAAGATGTCACTGTTCCTCCTACTTTTAATCCACATGGTGGGCCCATAACCCACAGTTCCACAGGATCGAAACCTGACTCTCCTGTACACCATGTTATCAAAGATATTCCTCGCGCTTGACTTCATATGTGATTCACGGGCCACCTGCCTGGTGATCTATTCTGGTACCAGACACAATACTTATTCCCATTGCTATGAAACCTATCACGTTTTGTTTCAGGCAATGAACTATTGCCTATCCTCTCGAAACTTCTATTTTGCACCTTCTTACTTGCTTTCGATAATGTCTTAAGTTTCAATTCGAGGGTTACCTCCCGCCACCCTCCCTGATGTTATCTACTAGATAAACAAACGTTGTAGCGGCCCGTTTTTCCGTAATGTCCCCTTATCCTTTCGTAAGTACGATGGAGTTCCCGAAGGAAGGACGACGACTTCATCATGATGCTTTGGAATAAAGAATTGAAGACATCAACCAAAGGATTAACTTCTTCGAGAAGATCCGTTAGAATATCGTAACCAGAACTTTCCCCCTTACTCCCATCTTAAATCTCGGGACGAGATTTCTTGTAGTGGGGGAGAATTGTGACGCCCGGATAATTGAGCTATAGTAATCCCACGTTAACGATGCCACGTCACCTCGTTTACTGTTGATAAACTCTCGATATTTTAGAACCGAAACAAATTCAAAATGTAAATAAAAGCAAATAATAAAAGTTTACAAATATTAAAACTAAAATGTTCGGAGTGAGCCAAATAGTCCATATTAAATATTGGTGAAGAAACCCCACTTTTGTAAAGTATTTGACTGCACTATAGTAAGTAAAAACAGCAGCAAAACAATTATGTAAATGCTTTTAAATACTAAACAAATGTTAATCTAGTTTATATAATCACCAAACTTTTTGGAGTAGGTGGCCTATGTTATTATGCTAATTTAGGAGTAGGGGTCGTATTTTTGTAAAACTGTTTTGCTAACTAAAATAAATAAAACAGAAAACAAAATAAGAAAAAGATTAAAAAAGAGAGAAAGCCCCCTGGCCAACTGGACCAGACGGCCCAGCTGGCCGACCCACCTGGCCCAACCGGCAGCCCACCTGCTCCCCTCCATAACATACCCCCTCGATCGAACCGTAACTACTCACCCGATCCCCCACTCCCCCTGTTCCCACTCCCTCCCACGATCTGGATCGAGGGCACGACCCCATCGTGCTCGCCCCTCGACCCCGCCGCTGATCTTCGACGCCGGCGCCCCGCGGTGCACCTCGCCGGAGAACCCCCCCTCGCCCGACGACTCGTCCTCCTCCCCGGACCCCTCCCACTCGACAGGTTCTGGATCGGGGAGGGGCTCGATCCCGCGCCACCCTGCGCCTCCGACGTCGGCGCCCATCCCCGGCGCCGCCTCGTTGCTGCCGTGCTACGCCACCTCGTCGGCGTCGCCCCATCGCCTCTCCCTCAGCGACGCCAACGC
>NC_057805.1:206084982-206132921 GCF_018294505.1 Triticum aestivum
CGCGCTAGGGTCACCCCCGACGGGCGCCCACGCCCGTTTCGACGCGCCCGCCCCGGTCGGCCCCCTGGGCCACTGCCAGGTGGGGCCCCGCGCCCCTGAGCCACTGCCCCTGGGCCCGAACCCCGTATGGGCCACAGACAGGTGGGCCCTGGGCCACTGCCAGGTGGGGCCCCGCGCCCCTGAGCCACTGCCCCTGGGCCCGAACCCCGTATGGGCCACAGACAGGTGGGCCCCGCGCCCAGAACGTAATTAAAAAAAGAGAAAAAAGGGAATTAAAAGGAATAATAATATATAAATAAATAAAATAAAAATAAAATTAATTAATTAATTAATTAATTAGTTAATTAACCCTGTTTAGATTAATCTAATTTAATTAATTAGTTTAATTAATAGTTAATTAATTAGTTAGCCCTAATTACCCTAATCAGTCTATGACATGTGGGACCCACGTGTCAGATGACTGCCGACGTCAGCATGATGTCATGCTGATGTCATCGCAACACTGTTTTGGATAATGTTGAATTAAATAATTAATTAAAATTCAGAAAATGATTAAATCTTTAGAAAATCATATATAATAATCCGTAACTCGGATGAAAATACTTTCTACATGAAAGTTGCTCACAACGACGAGACGAATCCGGATACGCATCCCGTTCGTCCGCCACTCATCCCTAACATATCGAACTCGCAACTTTCCCCCTCCGTTTCATCTGTCCAAAAATGCGAAACATCGGGAATACTTTCCCGGATGTTCCCCCCTTCGCCGGTACCACCTACTGCCGCGTTAGGGCACACCTAGCACCCCTCATTGTCATGTCACGCATCGTCATGCTTATGTTTGCATTGTATTTACTGTTTCTTCCCCCCCTCTTCTCTCCGGTAGACTACGAGACCGACGCTGCTGCTGCCCAGTTCGACTACGGAGTTGACGACCCCTCCTACTTGCCAGAGCAACCAGGAAAGCCCCCCCTTGATCACCAGATATCGCCTATTCTTTTCTATACTGCTTGCATTAGAGTAGTGTAGCATGTTACTGCTTTCCGTTAATCCTATCCTGATGCATAACCTGTCATTGTTGCTACAGTTGTTAACCTTACCTGCTATCCTACTGCTTAGTATAGGATGCTAGTGTTCCATCAGAGGCCCTACACTCTTGTCCGTCTGCCATGCTATACTACTGGGCCGTGATCACTTCGGGAGGTGATCACGGGTATATACTTATATACTCTATACATGACACATGTGGTGACTAAAGTCGGGTCGGCTCGTTGAGTACCCGCAAGTGATTCTGATGAGAGGGCTGAAAGGACAGGTGGCTCCATCCCGGTAGAGGTGGGCCTGGGTTCCTGACGGCCCCCGACTGTTACTTTGTGGCGGAGCGACAGGGCAGGCTGAGACCACCTAGGCGAGAGGTGGGCCTGGCCCTGGACGGCGTCCGCGGTTACTTCGACATAACACGCTTAACGAGTTCTTGGTATTTGATCTGAGTCTGGCCATTTGGTCTATACGCACTAACCAGCTATGCGGGAACAGTTATGGGCACTCAACGTCGTGGTATCAGCCGAAGCCTTCGTGACGTCAGCGACCGCGCGGCGCGCGCTGGATTGGACTGGAACGCCACTAGGCTAGGTCTGCTTCCGGCCGCGTACGCAACGTGCAGGTGTGCAATGGGCGATGGGCCCAGTCCCTTGCGCGCATAGGATTTAGACCGGCGTGCTGACCTCTCTGTTGTGCCTAGGTGGGGCTGCGACGTGTTGATCTTACGAGGCCGGGCATGACCCAGAAAAGTGTGTCCGGCCAAATGGGATCGAGCGTGTTGGGTTATGTGGCGCACCCCTGCAGGGAAGTTTATCTATTCGAATAGCCGTGTCCCTCGGTAAAAGGACGACCCGGAGTTGTACCTTGACCTTATGACAACTAGAACCGGATACTTAATAAAATACACCCTTCCAAGTGCCAGATATAACCCGGTGATCGCTCTCTAACAGGGCGACGAGGAGGGGATCGCCGGGTAGGATTATGCTATGCGATGCTACTTGGTGAACTTACCAACTACTCTCTTCTACATGCTGCAAGATGGAGGTGGCCAGAAGCGTAGTCTTTGACAGGATTAGCTATCCCCCTCTTATTCTGGCATTCTGCAGTTCAGTCCACTGATATGGCCCTTTACACATATATCCATGCATATGTAGTGTAGCTCCTTGCTTGCGAGTACTTTGGATGAGTACTCACGGTTGCTTTTCTCCCTCTTTTCCCCTTTCTGTACCTAGTTGTCGCAACCAGATGCTGGAGTCCAGGAGCTAGAGATCCCGAGGATGATTCTACATGGAGTTCGGCTTCGAGGAGTAGTTAGGAGGTCCCAGGCAGGAGGCCTTGCCTCTTCGATCGTTGCTACTTTGTGCTAGCCTTCTTAAGGCATACTTGTTTAACTTATGTCTGTACTCAGATATTGTTGCTTCCGCTGACTCGTCTATGATCGAGCACTTGTATTCGAGCCCTCGAGGCCCCTGGCTTGTATTATGATGCTTGTATGACTTATTTATGTTGTAGAGTTGTGTTGTGATATCTTCCCGTGAGTCCCCGATCTTGATCGTACACATTTGCGTGCATGATTAGTGTACGGTCGAAATGGGGGCGTCACAAGTTGGTATCAGAGCCGACTGCATGTAGGAATCCCCCTCCCACACTCCTTGGCCGAAGTCGAGTCTAGACATTGCAAAACTTTTACTAACATGGTTGTGTGACTTACGGGCCCACGTCGCCATTGGGTGGTATTAGGATCTTTTACTCCTTGTCTATACTCTGGGACTCTGATCTCTCTTCTATTCGGGTTAAGTGAATTTTGCTAAATCTAACATTAGGATCTCGTTATCACTTTCACCCGGAGAGCCCCTTATTATTGATGATCGTCTGGTGCACGTGAAGACCCTGAAGATACTTGGTGGTGCTTTTCTCGCGGTCTTCTCTTTTGCTCATGAAGCTTGGCCTTGGCGTGAAGTACGACTTGTTGGGACTTGTACATTTGCGCGTGTGGAGCATCGTTATGGTGATGGTGTCATTATCGCACTTGAGCTCGTAGTAGATGTCATTCGTCGTCGTCGTGCACATGATGCTTGGAGGTGACTTGCCCTTCATGATGATGTGGATCACGAACATGATGGTGGTCGCCATGGAGATGTGGACATGGACGACTTGCGCTTGTATCACTTGGGCGCTCCGAAGATGGTCGACTTGCTCGCCGTCGCCTTGAGGATGACGAAGGGGAAGAACGTTTGGCCAACAAAGTCCGAATCTCCTCCATCTTTGCATATTCCTCCTTTTGTGCGGAAAGCTTGTTGTCGAAGTAGTCTCTTGTATGTGCTTCAGAGTGTCGTATGTCGATGGCGAGGTTGTGGATGCACTCTCGCAATCTTGATTGTGCACCTTGCATTTGACGTTGTAGATCGAAGATTGACGATTTGGTGATGTAGTTGTTCGCGCCGTCGTTGTTGTCGAAGACCGGAGATGAAATGCCTTGCCTATCCATCTCATAACTTGAGCAAATATGAGTGGGAGAAAGAGAAGAACTATACCAAATGTACCTTGACCGATGTTGAAGATGGATCAATGATCACCCAATAATGTAACAAGGAAATAGCACAATTGGTACCGATCTTGTCAATTTCTCACACCTACACAAATAAGGATTATGGTGGAGCTCGGTGAGGATAGTGGCACAAAAATTTGATGCAAATGTTAGCAAGAGTCAATAATGTTGAAAGAGATTCACAAATTCGCAAGTGAAACAAGTAGACCAATAGCAAAGAATGGCACACGGAAACGCACACACGGATAGATAAATGGGGTCGTGCAACCAAGGAATGAGCACAAAACTTGGAGTCCACGGAAAACGCTCGTGTTGCACAACTCAAGAGATACGCTAGCACGATTGCTCTATAGGCGGATACGACACTTGTGCACAACCTATAAGCTGCAAAATGTAGCAACTTCTATCCCACGTATGTTATGTATGTATGGTCCCGGTGTTTGATCCAAGATGATCGGATATGACAATCTTATATGCAATGTGGTATGATGCTATGGCACTTGCTTACAAGCTCTTTGTTCACTCTTTTCTTTGCTTAAAAGTTTATTCTTTTTTCTCTTTTTTTGATATGGCCACTATGCGAAATGTACAAACCAAGATAGCAATTGTGTATATGCGGGAACAATCTTGTGACACAAGAGATGATATGATATGAAGATACCAATATGATATGGTATGTATGCAATGGGAGGTGTAGATCGATGATCACTAATGTGCACAAGTAACGTTGCCGGCAATACTCAAAGGCTAGTCTCGATAGGTAAGTGACACAAAATGGGCTAGGGGTTATCAATGCAATGGCAAGGGGAATATACAACGGTGTCGTCGAGGTTACCGTCCTTTTGTACGCTGATGAGTGGCGGTGTTCTTGATGTAGATACCAAGATAATGGAGACTCGTCCCTAAGTATCCGAAACACCTTAGGAAACAGAAAAACCGCGAACTCAAAATCTCAAATGTCAAATGTCAAATGGTGGTAGCGGAAAGCGGTGGTGGTTGCGGAAGCTCAATGGGATTGCGGGAATGCAATGATGGCTTTTGAGTATGCAAAGCGGAAATGGAGGATAAGGTGATGGACTATACATGGTGTCGGAGTTGGAAGCACGGTCCCTAAGTAGCCGAAACACCTTAGGAGACACAACTCACAACACAAACAAAATTGGGTTAAGTTGGGGTGGCGGAAGTGTATGGTGGGCAAGCCTATGCGGTAGTTATGGTGGTGGTTGATGCAGAAGCAACCGTCCCTAAGTATCCTAAACACCATAGGAGACTCGGATCACTACTCAAGCAACCACAAATGCTGTAAGGAACAAAATGGGTTAGGTTGCGGAAGTCGGTGGTGGTTATGTAGATGATATGGTGGAAGCCCTAGGCAAAGATGCCAAAGTTCCAAAAACTTGATGGAGTCAAATGCTGATGGAACCTATCTAGAGGGATAGAGGATGTCAATAGCTACTCAACAAGCTAAGGAACGCAAAAATCAGACTCCGGATGTGAAAGTTATGGACAAAACGGTGAAACGGGGAAGGCTGAGTTGACAGGGGTCGGACATCCGGGGTTGGGGCCGGATATCCGGGACCTGATGTCCAGAAACTTGCGCGATTTTGCGCTCCAGGAGCCGAATGTCCGGCTTGGGGCCCGGATGTCCGGCCTGATGCCCGGATGTCCGGCCCGACGATTCCAGATCGGGATTTGGACATCGAAACTCGATTTGGGGCGGAAATTGATGATTTCAAGCGCAAAATTGGAGAGATTTCGTGGATGGAAAGTGGGGAAACTTGGGGGAAAGCTAGATCTACTCAAGATACAATGAATCCACGGATCAAAATCAACAAAACATCATCAAATCAACAAATCACAAAAAAAATTGGGGGCTATTTTTGTGGGAAATTTTCGGATTTGGGACAAAATCAACAAAACAAGGCTAGAAAGCAAAGTGATCAACGTGGCTCATGATACCAAGATGATGTAAGGTGGAATCCTATACATCCGATCTTTCACGAAAGGAGCGGATCCCAACGAAGAACACGGGGAAGAACGGAGAGAAATCACAAGGGGAAACACTCAAGAACAAGTCCAATCACACATCCACTAGACAATCAAACACACAAGATCCACAAGGTACATGAACAACAAAGGGAAAGATACAAGGTAAGGTTCATCTCCGTGAGGAGGTCTTGATGGTAGAGTTCATCCCAAATCCAAAGGAGATGGGGGCTTGAATCCTAGAAGGATCTTCCCACAAGGGGGTCTTGAATCCAAGGTGGATCTTCTTCGAAGAGGGGCCGCGGTCTCTCTTGTGGAGTAGATCCGTAATGGATGAGCAAAGATCTATCTCTAAATGAGGTACTACTTTGCTGACCCTAACTAGGAGGAGGAGGGGGTCTATATATAGTGTTAGCCCACGAAGGGGTAAGTGGAAAGGGGGGATACATGGGCCCTTGGTCCATTCTCTGCACATAGGCAGGTGCCGGATGTCCGGGCTGGGGGCCGGATGTCCGGCGGCTCACGAAGAGCAGGATGTCCGGGCCTCGGACTGGATGTCCGGGCTGGAGTGGCCGATTCTTCTGCTCTTTGGATAGCGTGTGCCGGATTTCCGGGCAGGCGCCGAATGTCCGGCCCGTCGCGGGATGCCGGATGTCCGGCCGCTGTAGAGTCGCCTGGCGTCTGTCTCTCTCTGGTCTTCTTCTGGTTGGTGGCGCCGAATGTCCGGGCTCCTGCCGGACGTCCAGCCGCTGTAGCTCCGCGGCGACTCCACTTGAGGCACTTCTTGATCCGCTTCCGTGTGGACTTGTCCTATGCTTCGAGCATCTCCATGGTTGTCTCCTCGGTTCCTAAGCACATGTAGTGTCTTTGCATGAGGTAGCAACCATGTCTCGCATGAATGGAAAGGGGAAGCATTTAGGAGCGGGTTCACCTTGTGTCCAATGGCGTCTGCTTGAGGTCTCGTCGTATGTCCACTTGGGGCTTGGGGAGTAGTCATAGTGTACATGGGGATGATCGTCAGATGCTCCGCATCACTTAGGGTCCGTAGTTAGTATCTAGATGGCTTCCTCTCTCTCGTTTGATTCTCAATACAATGGTCTCTTGGAGATCCATATGATGTAACTCTTTTTGTGGTGTGTTTGTTGGGATTTGATGAACTTTGAATTTATGATCAGTTATATCTTTTTATCCACGAAACTTATTTGAGTCTTCTTTTGATCTCTTATATTCATGATTGCTTATGGCCTCGTATTTCTTCTCCGATATTTGGGTTTTGTTTGGTCAACTTTATCTATTTATCTTGCAATGGGAAGAGGTGCTTTGTAGTGGGTTAGATCTTATGGTGCCTGATCCCGATGACAGACCGACACATATGTATCGTTGCTACTAAGCATAAAACGATGGGGTCTATTTCTACATAAATAGATCTTGTCTACATCATGTTATCGTTCTTATTGCATTACTCCGTTTGTCCATGAACTTAATACACTAGATGCATGCTGGATAGCGGTCGATGTGTGGAGTAATAGTAGTAGATGCAGGCAGGAGTCGGTCTTCTAATCTTGGACGTGATGCCTATATACTGATCATTGCCTGGATATCCTCATGATTATTTGAAGTTCTATCAATTGCCCAACAGTAATTTGTTCACCCACCGTTTGCTATTTTCTCGAGAGAAGCCACTAGTGAAACCTACGGCCCCAGGGTCTCTTTCTCATATTATTTGCCTTTGCGATCTATTTTATTTGCCTTTTATTTTCAGATCTATACAAAAATACCTTGCTGCAATTTATTTTATTTGGCATTCGATATATCAATATTTACATCTCTCTCACGTCCGTTTGCCTATCTTGGGCACCACTACCCGAAATGGATTGAAAACCCCTTTTACACGTCGGGTTGCGAGTATTTGTTATTTGTGTGCAGTTGTTGTTTACGTTGTGTTGCTTGGTTCTCCTACTGGTTCGATAACCTTGGTTTCATCACTGAGGGAAATACCTACCGCTGTTGTGTTGCACCATCCCTTCCTCTTTGGGGAAATATCGACGTAGTCCTAGCAGACATCAAAAGGAATTTCTGGCGCCGTTGCCGGGGAGGATCTTCAACATATACCAGGTTCCTAATCACAAATTTTATCTCCTCGCAATTTACAATATTTGCCATTTGCCTCTTGTTTTCCTCTCCCCCACTTCACAAAAAATTTCTATTTTATTCGCCCTCTTTTTCGTTCGTCGTTTTCTTGTCAGATCTATCCTTTGCTTGCAATCATGAGTGATTTCGGTATGGCACCAACGGATGATGGCCTAACTCCTAAGGTTAGACGTACGGGAAATCTGGATGCTAAAACTTTTATCTTGGGGCAAGGGAATGTTATGGAAAAAGAACGTATCCAGGAATTTTTTCAATTGTGTTGGGAATCTAAGTCTTGATGTTGCTTCTATACTTAGATCTTATGCGGATGCTATTTTAGCACTAGTTCTGAAACTTGAAAGTAAATTTATTCGTACTCATCCTACTTTGCAAATATTGTTTTTTGAGCTTCCTGTTATAAACAATCCTAGGGCTAAAAAGTTAGCCACCCTTGTCCTTATGAATGAATTTGATTACATAATACGGGAAGCTAGGGAAATCTTTGATTTTTATTGTATGAATCGTGAAAAACCCATGATAGATGAAATTCTTTACAATAGTGATTATGCGCTAAGGCATTTTCTTGGGGATAATAATTTTTTTGGTGAGAATCTTAGAAAGGAAGTCCCCGTTTTAGATATAATCCAACAAGTTTTCAATAATGTTAATCAACATCACTCTTGGATTGTTGCTGGAAATCAAACGGGATATGATGAAAACCAACTTAAGAATGCTAAGGTTTCTATGGATAATATGTTTTATGTTGTGTCTACAAAACCTCATCACAAGAACACCCCTGAGGAAATTAAAAACAAGGACAACAAAACTTAGATCCTTGCTTTATGCCTAGCTAGGGGCGTAAAACGATAGCGCTTATTGGGAGGCAACCCAATGAATAAATTTTAATTTTCTTTTTGCTTTCTGTTCTTCAGTATTTCCACAATTATGCTACTGTTATGATTGTGTTTTTTGTGTTTTAGTTAGTGTTTGTACCAAGCAAAGCCTTTAGAATCTTCTTGGGTGATAGTTGTTTGATCTTGCTGAAAAATAGTAACTTTTGCGCTCACGAAAACAATTCTCATTTTTAACCAGAGTGTGCTAAAATACCAATTCTTTTTTCAGAAGATTAATAAACAAATTTCTCAGTTCCTCCTAATTTTTCAGAATTTTTGGAGTTACAGAAGTATTCAAAATATCCAGATTGCTACAGATGGTTCTGTTTTTGACAGATTCTGTTTTCTTTGTGCTGTGTGCTTGTTTTGATGATTCTATGGTTTTCTTTGATGAGTTTTTGCCATAGGAAAGTTGGAATATAGTAGACATAATGCAAGAATAAAATATGAATTGGTTTGATACAGTACTTATAGTAGTGATTTGCTTTCTTATACTAACAGATCTCACGAAGGTTTTGTTAAGTTTTGTGTGATTGAAGTTTTCAAGTTTTGGGTTATCTTCCGATGGATGAAGGAATAAGGAGTAAGAAGAGCCTAAGCTTTGGGGTGCCCATGGCATCCCAAGTTATTATCCAAAGTTAAGCAAGCAACAAAGCTTGGGGATGCCCCCGAGTGGCATCCCCTCTTTCTTCTAACGACCATCGGTATTTTACTCGAAGCTATATTTTTATTCGTCACATACTATGAGTTTTGCTTGGAGCGTCTTGTATGATATGAGTCTTTTGCTTGTTTAGTTTTTCTTTTTAAGTCTTGAATCCTTGCTGCACCTAATTGAGAGAGCCAAAATTGTGCCATGACTTGTTAGAATAGCTCTCTATGCTTCACTTAAATTTTTATGAGCTATGGATTTGCTCTAGTGCTTCACTTATATCTTTTTGAGCATGGTGTGCTTTAGTATTTTTGAAGAAATGCTCTCTTGCTTCACTTAGACTTATTCGAGATTTAGTAAAATTTTCAAGAAATTCTCTCTTTCTTCACTTAAATTATTTTGAGAGAAAGAAAAATTTATGCTCATGATCTTCACTTATATTTGTTTGAGCTTATCAAAAGCAACACATGAAAATTAGCTCCAAAGTGATTGATATCCAAGAAGGGTATAATAAAAACTTTCATGAAGATCATTGGACAAAATAAACTTGATTCCTTGTAATAGTTTTGAGATATGACGATGTGACATGTGAGTCATGTTGATGAGTAATTATGCTTTAGTAATAATATTGGTGTTAAGGTTTGTGATTCCCTATGCAAGCACGGAAGTCAAAGTCATGCAATGAAATTACATCCTACTTGTGGTGCATTATTCGGTGTTAATTATGCTTAATGCTCGCCTATGAGATTATTCGTTTCTTGGTTGGTCGCTTCTCAATCTTTTGCTATCCTTCATTTTGCACTAAGTATGATCACTGCTTGTGCATCCAAAAACCTTTAAACCAGTTTTGCCACATGAGTCCACTATACCTACCTATATGCGGTATTCTTTTGCCGTGCTAAGCAAATTTGTATGTTCCATCTCTAATTTTCAAAATAAACTTCTCTTTTGTGTGTTCGTACCACTCGCGAGGCGGTGAGGGGTGGCTAATATTTTCCATGCTAGATGTGTTGTTCTCATGATGAGTGTTTATTCACTTGTCATTGCACGAGAGTAAGGCAAAGGTATTAGGGATGCCCAGTCCCGAAATGAAAAATGAATTTACTTTATATTCTCAAATAATAAATTCCTTGGAAAGTGTTGGTATGGAAAGCAACCGTGGATTCGGCTAGCCATGGAAAGTGAAAGTATGGTGGAAAAAGGAATAAACTTTATTTTTTGTTTGGGAACCGCCTATGATATATTTAGCATGGAAAGTGTTGGGAACTCTAAGTCATTTTCGTTGGTGGGAAAGGCACACCTCCCAAAATGTTTTTATCTCTGAGTTTTTCGCTTTGAGCTCTGGCACCTCTACAAATCCCTACTTCCCTCCGCGAAGGGCCTTTCTATTACTTTATGCAATTTTTATTTTGAATTTGATTCTCTATCTTCTCTTATAAAAGCACTAACTAAGAGGCACTATGATCGTACTTGAGTATTGGGTGTAGCTAATATGCGAGTGTGTTTCATGAATGGATAAATGGTTGAGCATGATGGGCTAGGGATAACTTATTTTAGCATTGATATTTTGAAAGACATGGTTGCTTGTTGATATGCTTGAGTATTTATGTCATCATGTCAAAACTACACTATTGCTTTGAATCATATAAAAGTCCAAATGTCCATGCTATAAAGGAAAGAATATGATATGACATGTTAGGCAGCATTCCACATCAAAAATTCTGTTTTGATCACTTACCTACTCGAGGGCGAGCAGGAGTTAAGCTTCGGGATGCTGATACGTCTCCAACGTATCTATAATTTTTGATTGTTCCAAGCAGTTATATTATCATTCTTGGATGTTTTATAATCATTTTATATTCTTTTTATTTTTTTTGGTACTAACCTATTGACATAGTGCCAAGTGCCAGTTGCTGTTTTCTGCATGTTTTTTACATCGCAGGAAATTAATACCAAACGGAGTCCAAACGCAGCAAAACTTTTTGGAGATTTTTTTGGACCGGAAGACATCCAGTGGGCGAAAGCGCTTGGGGGTGCTCCATGGGGAGCGCCACCCACCAAGGCGTGCCAGGAGGCCCAGGCGCTCCCTGGTGGCTTGTGCCCACCTCTAGTGCCCCTGAACCGACTCTTTGCTCTATAAATACCCCAATATTCCAGAAACCCTAGGGGAGTCGACGAAATTCAATTCCAGCCGCTGCAAAGTCCAGAACCACTAGATCCAATCTAGACACCATCACGGAGGGATTCACCACTTCCATTGGTGCCTCTCCGATGATGCGTGAGTAGTTCTTTGTAGAGCTTCGGGTCCGTAGTTAGTAGCTAGATGGCTTCCTCTCTCTCGTTTGATTCTCAATACAATGGTCTCTTGGAGATCCATATGATGTAAGTCTTTTTGCGGTGTGTTTGTTGGGATCTGATGAACTTTGAGTTTATGATCAGTTATATCTTTTTATACATGAAAGTTATTTGAGTCTTCTTTTGATCTCTTATATTCATGATTGCTTAAAGCCTCGTATTTCTTCTCCGATATTTGGGTTTTGTTTGGCCAACTTGATCTGTTTATCTTGCAATGGGAAGAGGTGCTTTCTAGTGGGTTCGATCTTACGGTGCTTGATCCCAGTGACAGAAGGGGAACCGACACATATGTATTGTTGCTACTAAGGATAAAACGATGGGGTCTATTTCTACATAAATAGATCTTTTCTACATCATGTCATCGTTCTTATTGCATTACTCCATTTCTCCATGAACTTAATACACTAGATGCATGCTGGATAGCGGTTGATGTGTGGAGTAATAGTAGTAGATGCAGGCAGGAGTCGGTCTACTAATCTTGGACGTGATGCCTATATAATGATCATTGCCTGGATATCGTCATGATTATTTGAAGTTATATCAGTTCCCAACAATAATTTGTTCACCCACCGTTTGCTATTTTCTCGAGAGAAGCCACTACTGAAACCTATGGCCCCCGGGTCTCTTTCTCATATTATTTGCCTTTGCGATCTATTTTATTTGCCTTTTATTTTCAGATATATCGAACTAAAAAATACAAAAATACCTTGCTGCAATTTATTTTATTTGGCGTTCGATCTATCAATATTTACATCTCTCTCACGTCTATTTGCCTATCTTGGGTGCCACTACCCGAAAGGGATTGACAACCCCTTTTACATGTCGGGTTGCGAGTATTTGTTATTTGTGTGCAGGTGTTGTTTATGTTGTGTTGCTTGGTTCTCCTACTGGTTCGATAACCTTGGTTTCATCACTGAGGGAAATACATACCGCTGCTGTGTTGCATTATCCCTTCCTCTTTGGGGAAATACCAATTAGTCCTAGCAGACATCAGCCTGCCGCTTCTTCCCGCGCTGCTGGGTGTCGGATCTACAACTGGCGTCGCTGCTGGCGGGAGCCTCATCTTCTTGGTGCTGTGGCCAGCCGACTCCATTTTCCTTGCGGGTGTCGCGTCGAGCTCACTGATTTGAGCAGAGTAGCCAGAGACGAGCCTAGTGGCGGTGCGAGTGGCGAAGAAGGAGCGCTGGTTTTTTTGTAGGAGTGGAAGAAGAGGAGCAGGCATTTTTTGTACGAGTGAGGAAGAAGGTGAGAGGGGGTTTTCTGTACGAGTGAGGAAGATGGGGAGCGGGGGGAATTGGGGGGCGACGGAAGCGGGAGATTCCAACGAGCTGCAGTATAAGTGTAAGTGAGGAGGAATGAGGGTTCTTCTGGGATTGCCCCTCTTCAAGAAGTATGGGCTTTTCCTCGCAAAAAGCAAAAACAAATGGGCTTTAAGATCGATAGGCTTTTGTATCTGCCTAGTCGGTTGCCCGTGTTTCATACTGGTGGGCCTTAACACTAGAGGCAGCCCATTAGAGACACTCTCTAGCTTATTGCCCATTCGAAAGAAAAAAAGACGCCTCCAGCTTAATTATGGCTCCTCGTCGGCAACATTTTTCAACTTGAAAAAAGTTCTAGCTCCTTTTCGGCTGGCTTGGCATCCACGAAATTGAGGATGGTGTACTTCATGCAGACACTCACACTGGTTGTAGCATGGCAAAATAAGGGGTCAAATAACATGCCCACACTATACATAGATTTTAAAGGTTGACACGCTAATATTCACACTAAACTAAGCTTCACAAGATACGGTATGCATACTAGCTAACATTCACAAGCACTTAAGTTCAGCATGTTTACGCATCTAAATGATTCACAAGACTATAACCAAGACAAAGTTGTGAGAAGGTGTAGAAATATAGAAAAAATGATCGATGCTTCTGAGCAAAGGGCCTCCGTCCGCACGCATTAATTTCCTGGGCATGCTTCTTTCTGCTCAATGTTGCGTGCACTTTGAGCATGTTGGCAACTCCACAGCTAGCTTGATGGCTCATCTTGCAATTTACGCTGACACATTGCAGCAAACAAATGAGGCAATAGAGATCACTCAACATCAGACCATTTTGTGCAGTTCCACTGAAATCATCTTCATTGTCCAGAGTGAAAAGAGGAAAGTGTTGTACTTAAACGGTGTCACAAAACAGTAGCACATATCAATAGCTCGGCATGACAAAACACGATCATCTGGACGAAGGGGATACTAACCTGCGTGAGGAATATTATGCATAATCTTTTAGGTGGTTAGTTGATTTCCACCTTGGGATCTCCTATGATGGCACGGAGGAAATTCTATGCAATCGATGAGCGCAATTCCTTCCGTGTGGCTGTAGAAAATTTGTCCGACTAACCCCAATATCTTTTTTGTGCAGTTCCACTAAAACAATGCACCACTGTTTGCACGACCCCTACTCGCCGGCTAGGCCATCAATGACTCGGTCTCTTTTATCTTGCGTTGACGGCGCGGCTGCAGTGCTGGTTTGCTCCTCCACACATGTCAGGCTCGTTTCACACTGCAAACAGCAAGTCAACGTACGAATAAGCTTATTTCAGCTTGCATTGATCATTCTTCCTAGTTACGAATGTAGGAATACCTGGAGCACCGTGAGGTCAGCTGATAGCAAGATCCACTAAAATTGCGGTTTGTACTTCCATTTGCACAAATAGACAACCCTGTTTGCACAAATATGTAACAGGGTTATTTATGAAGTGTCATTTTTTTGCAGCGGCATATAATTAATAGCAGCATCTCACATGTTATCAATGGCATTAAAGTGACAGTATGAAAGAGTGCCATTAACTAAGAAGTGCCATCACATCAAATTAACACTGGCACTAGATTAACGGGGGCTTACATTAACATACATAACAATTGCATTATTACTCGCTGATGACAGATTGGGAGTAGCACTTGATCAGTACGTACGTGCACGGTTAACAGGAATGATCGTTCTAACAAAGGGTGATACGGAAAGGAGAATCACATTGTCGTGTCAACCATTGTGCAATTAAATTTTGTGCAGTTCAACGGAGATGCAGCTATGTTACCGATGTCAGAGTTTAGTGTAATGGCCCAAAACACTCTTTATGAGAAATAAAGCAAGACAGAAGCATTTCCTAAAATGGTGGTGGCATTGATTCATTTTATCAATGGCAATAGATTGACATCAACATTACTTAACAGCGACATCACATTAACAATGGCATTGTTTCATTTTACCAGTGATGTTAGATTAATAGCAGCAGTAAGGGCATAGGGATAGGGGAGGCACATGCACGTTTTACATCCACCGAGGCATAAAGTGGTGAGGCAGAGGTGTTGCCGAGTGCGGCAAACATGCAGAGCATGTACGGATTTGTGCATTTTTTGTTCTCGTCAGTGACCTATCCTATGTGACCACAAGAAATCTAGACGTGCTCATTCTTGGTTGCATTGTCGACCCAACACCTCCCCCCACTTTCTGTCATTTTTCGACCAAGAGACCGGTCAGGCCAGCATCTTTATTTCCCTTTCCAACCAAGAGATCGGTTCGTTAGCCAGTATCTGAAGTACCTTTTTCTCCTCTAATAGTAAATATTTAAATGGTGTTCGAGGAGCCGACGGAGCTAGCTACATAGGGAGCTATGTAATAATAGAAGAATATCCACATGCAGGATGCAGCAACGTGGGGAGCAAACCTAACTTGATGAAAAAAGGGATGCAACGACGTGGGGAGATGGGCCATTAGAACAAGGCCAGTTCTAAAATAAGTTATACCTCTGGTCGGTGGGATGTGGCGAGGCATGCAACAGGATTTGCCAACTAGACGGCGGGGAACAAGGGTGAGGAGGACCTCCCACGCTGGCGCTAGGTCAGAGAAGACGGTGCACGTCGGTTTTGTCCCTCGCCACCGGCGACCACCAGCGGAAGGTATCCAGCCGGATCTGTGTCAACCGGAGAGAAGAGAGAGAGAGAGACAAAGAGAGTGGACATCATCGTATTGTTTAGATCTGGAGAGGGTGAGAGAGTGAGAAGAAGAGAGCAACTCTAGCAAGCAAGTCCCGAAGTGGACCTGTGAAGTAGTAATTGTTTTCCTCTTTGTAGCGATCGTTTTAAATTGAATGCATGTGAAGCCATCTTTTTTTCATTTAACGTACCGTTAAAAAGAAACTCGATCAATAACCGTGCCACCGCGTTCAGGTCGCACTTGGTATGGCTGACATTTGGTCCTAGACCCCACATTAAGTGGACGACTAGATGTCTCAAATTGTCATATTACCTGCCTTTTCATGTGCAAATGCGCTCCACCGTGAGTGTACCCGCTCGTGTGCGTGAGGGGAGAGTGAAGTCCGATTTATAAATGTTGAGGTTGTAGAGCTAGTCGAAAACGAACCCTCACCTTCAAATCCCTGAAGTTTGTACCCTGTCCTGTGTAATCCCGGTCATTTTTAAAATTAAGGGCATGTGCGGTTCAAGGGGTTATAATGGGGATTCACAGGGATTGTGGGGGTCTAAATCATGTACAAGCCAAATTCCCCTCCATTCCTCTCCAAACCCCTTGGGAAGAGGTTGAACCGAACAAGGCCTATAAGACTAACCACAGTGGGAGTAACTTCAAGAGTAAGCTTGGCCATAGTAGGGAGTATCATATACTAATATCATGCATATGATACTAGTGTATGATACTACATCCATAGTGCATAGTATCAAAGATTAGTATCGCAGGTGGTCTCATTTATTGCCATGCAAGACACATAGTAGCATAACATTTATTATGATACGATATCTACCTATGTTACTATAATCCTCTCTCTCTTCTTTAATTGTCTGCCACATAAGCATGTTTGTGAGTCCAATCGCATGATTCTGGTTATGTTATTCGCCTTTGTGGCAACTAGTTAATGAGGAGAGAGGTAAATTGAGTAACTTATAGCTAGTTACTCATTCTATGAGTAACATCACACATACCAAAACAAAATAAATCTATAACCTAGTAAATGAAGCTTTGCATGACACTACACGTGTGATGACCATGGGAGCAATCCACTCAGGTTGTACGTAAACATGTTTATACTCTTCATTCATGATTTTTAGTACAAATAGGATGCACATGGTGATGTCATCCTCATACCAGCCACTATTGATGGATGGCCACGTAGCGTTGCTATGCTCACCTGCAACTGCAACCCGAGTTGCGCATGCAGCAACTACGACTGCAATGGAGTACTAGACGCACAAGGCATGTTGTTGGTGCTGCTTCATGAGCTACCGAGCCATCTAGACGAGCGCGCGGTAATGGCCATCACCTGCGGAATGAAGGATGTCGTTCTTTCGGCGCGTCCTGGCCATCACAAAGGTGGTGGCGCACTTTGTGGGGTTGTCAGAGACGGAGTCCGTCGTCCCATTCCAGCGACGGACAGCGCTCGCCCGAGAGCGTGAACATGGACGCAAATTCGTGCAAACACTGCCAGATTTCATATAAAAATGACGGATTTCATTACATTTACATTAAATAAGCTATGCTAGTCCAGAGCTAAAGGTAGGATTAATATACCTAGCCTAAATGGTTGCCGGCCAATCTCTTCGTCCTCCTCCAGCATCCGGCTGAAGAAGAATCATGCAAGACACCGGCTTTTTTCGCCGCCGTCGCCTCGGCAATGGCCTTCATGGGATACAATCGGCGACGGCCTCTCGTGTTCTACTTCTCCTTGATGATGGCGGCGGGCAGGGACGTGTTGGCCGTCACCTCATAGACATCCGCGTCACCTCGTCGACATCTACGCTAGCTTCTTTCTCTGCCTGCATGGAGCGGCTATGCGCTCGTCGATGGCGGATGGTGCAGTCGCAGGCACTGGAGGCGTTGTACGACGCGGCGGCGTCGAGGGCAGCGATGATGCCCGTGCCACCATGCTCCTCGACAAGCCGACGTGGAGCAACTCGGCACTCTTCCTCGAGCTGGATTGGAGCAGCCAGCTGCGGAACCACGCGCTGGCTTACGGCAGCAACTGGCTCCGTTGGGCTAGGCGAGGTAGGTGGAGCAGCCAGCTGCCTCGCTCGTAACTGCCGGGCTCGGCGGGCCACCCAGACGGCTTTTATGCCAGAGAACTTCTCTTCCTGCTCGTCGGATGCCGCCGACAGAGTGGAGAAAATGGTGGAAGGAGGAGCTTGGTTGGCATCCCGCTCCTGAACGGACGTGTCGCCGAAGTGGGTTTCTGGCATTCCACGCAAGTTTAAATGTAGGTGTTTGAATGCGACGAGGAGGCGGGTACAGCTGGGAGTGCAGTGGGCGGCGCCCTAGGCCGATGCGCCGCTTCAATGGCGGACGCAGTGGAGGGCAACTTAGACTAGTAACATGCATATGTTAGTACTAGTTTATGTTACTACCTTCATACTCCCTCTGTTCCTAAATATTTGTCTTTCTAGAGATTTCAACAAGTGAGTACATACGGAGCAAAATGAGTGCATCTATATGTCTATATACATCCGGAAGTGGTAGTCCATTTGAAATCTCTAAAAAGACAAATATTTAAGAACAAAGGGAGTAGATGTCTTCATTTATTACTTTATAGACCCACTTTGCATTGGGAAGCGCTAAGTGATAGTAACATATCATGTTACTCTGTTTGCTTCTCTCATCATTAACTACTTGTCACCTCACCATTTTTGCTTATATAGCATATATGTTACTACCTATGTTACTCCCACTATGACCAGCCTGAGAGGTCGCGTCCACCCTGGCCCCCTTGACCATGGACCTTGACCGTGTACGTCCGACTTTGAGCCCAACATTATCCTTCATGGACCTTGACGGTGTACGTAACCTTGTGTCCAGACCTGAGATGTCATTGCCATGTGTACCAGATGAATGACTCCAAGTTCGGCCCCCGTGATGCTAGGTGCGAGCCAAGGAACACTTTTGGAGAGACCACCCTTATAATTTTCCTACATTGTTCATTTGATTCATAGGATAGAATGCTATAGGAATTTTTCCTATGAAATCATGTGTTAATTGGCAATCTAGCATCCACTCCAACTTTTTTTCACTTTGTTTGTTTTTCCTGGTCAAACACTGTGTTAATGCTATGGGATTGAAGTGGACATGCCACTCCAATCCTTTATTTTTCCTATTCCTGCGTTTTAATTTCCTACGAATGAAAGAACAGAAACGGAGAGAGTAGTTGCTCTAAATGATGTGCCACTGCAAGAGCTGCCTATATTAACTAACCATGCTCAAAAAGGTGGCCCGGCTTAAGGTTAGTAGGTGACCGTGCACTTGGATCTTCGCCTCTTCCAGAAGTCGATGATGGTACTACACTATATATACTGGCAATCTGACACCGAATGAACTACCGCATGTCCACCGCTCGTATAAAGCCCACTATTCTAAGCAAAATCTTCTCCTTGTGCTGCGAGCCACCGCGCGCGCGTGGGCGAGGGAGAGGGCATAGTAAGCAAGCTTCTCGTCATTCCGCGAGTTGACGGGACACATCAAAGTTATTTAGTACTCTCTTCAAAAAGGGTCGACCATGTCCACGGCAACCATCCCGTGCTCCGTCATTGAGTGCATGCACGATTCACGTGCCATCGAGGATACAAAAATATTGTGTAGTATGTGCCATCGAAGTGCACGACTCACTTATGCAGTGCAGCTTGATGCTAGATGTCCCGCATGTTGGCAAACGGATGAACAAAGCTCACGTCAAAAAAAGAGTGGAAGAACAAAGATTCCCGACGATCGAGAAGGAGCAAGGAACCTCGCGGTGGAGCGTCTGCACTCATAATATTTTATATTATTCGGTGATATAAAATCAACCAAATCTCTCCACATTCCCATACCATTCTATAGTGTGATAATAACTTTGAATGTAAGCCATTGATTCACTCTATCCAATGGTCATAGTTGGAAAATCCAACCGAAAACCAGCCATTAGATCAACTCTTTAGCACTCAGATTGTTGCCACCTTGCATATCCTGCTGCAACGCAGAAACTACCGCGCCATCTGGTGAACCATCCCGAACATGCTGTCATAGAGACTTGGAGGGCACGTGCTCATCCAACATGTGGGTTCACAAATTCACATGCTATCGTAGTCAGCTTGCCCGTTTCTTTTCTTTACATTTCTCTAGGAAGTACTCCCACCGTAAACTAATATAAGAGTGTTTAGATCACTACTTTAGTGATCTAAACACTCTTATAGGGAGTACAAGCCTGCCCTGTATGTGAATAAATCTTGGTTGTTGCACTTACGTACGTGGCAGGACATGGTAACCAATCTCCATTTAGTTACTAATTTTGTGTTACCAAAGAAAACACGTGGTTCATTTTTGAATTAAAGTAGTCAAAACCAGCATGGAGCTAATCAGCACATTGAACATTCCTTTCTACCGGCAAAAAATGAACATTTTGTTCTGATATATTTGCAAAAAGATATATTCATAATCTCACATGTTATTTTCGACTACCCAAATTTTAATTTATCACTATTTAGAGCATGCACGGTGCTTGATAAGACAATTTATCTTAAGCCTGTCACGTAATCTAGAGGAGATGTCAAAATATGTTGTAGTGGGTTATTTTTAGTCTTATCTGATATTTCTAAATATTTGGTGAGACATAATGTTGGTAAGAGATCATCTATTAATCAAGAGAAGACATGTATTTTCTTCTTGTCTCTCTCATCCGCCTCATCATTTATCCTACATGGCAGTCCAATGATAATACCATTACAAACACGTAAAACCGGTTACCATTATTTTCGTAAGTTGGTTGTAATGTTACCTGCTATTAGATAATAAAAAATGTGTAATAAGGTGTAACAACATCTCTATATCATTGGGAAAAAATATCTATAGGTTTGGCATGTGTATTTTAAATAGGTATATGTTGTTGTATGATAATTGACGTGCAACGCTGAAACACATCATACATCGCCCACCTCACACATTCACCATATTCCTCGGCCTCCGTGTGACACCTAGTTATAGTATATCCAGCAGCCCATATCGCTTCTCGCTCCTTGTCCTTATAGCCTACTGATTGTACCTTATTATAATTGCCCTTTGAGCAAAGGGCCTTCCTAAGACCGCATTAATTTCCTGGGCATCTTCTTTCTACTCAATGTTGCATGCACTTTGAGCATGTTGGCAACTCCACTTCTAACTTGCTGGCTCATCTTGCAATTGACGCTGACGCATTGCAGCACTCCTGCAAGGCCCAAAGGTTTATTTGAAAACAAGTACACAGAGGTTAATTTGACATACATGACATATAAGTTGACAAAAGTCATATCACTTTTCTTGGAAACATGTCATGAAGTAACGCGATAGACCTTCGATTAACATGTGTTGAAAAATGGCTCATCTTGCAATTGACGCTAACACATTGCAACACTCCTGCAAGGCCCGGAGGTTAATTTGAGAACAAGTACACAGAGGTTAATTTGACATACATGACTTGTAAGTTGACATAAATCATATCACTTTTTTTGGAAAACATTTAATTGCCTTGAATGTATATAGTGCTCCGTCCTATTAGTTGAATTAGCCTCGAGGTCCTTGTTTTGGAAACATGTCATAAAGTAATGGGATAGACCTTCATTCAAGCCAATCAACAGGTGTTCAGAAAACAAAAATTATCAAAAAGTAACACGATAGACCTTCTTCAACCCAATTAACATGTGTTCAAAAAACAAAAATTGTCAAAAATTACAAAACAAGGACCTCGAGGTTAATTCAACTAATAGGACGGAGCACTATATACAATCAAGGCAATTAAATGTGTACAATGACCCATCAAATCAGTTAATTTAACATCGAGGCCACTTCCCATCCGGTCACTCATCTGATGACTACTCCAGTCTCAGCACAGCTAACTTGGGAGTTATGTTAGATGAGCTATCGGTAGGGAAGCTGGTCCTTGCTGCTGTAGGATGCTTCTTTGCATCCTTTATTGTGTACCCGAATGACCGCCTCTTGCCGCCCAATGGTCAATGCCATGTCCCCCGCGAATGAGCTTCCCTCCCTTGTCTAGTTGGTCCGCGCATTTCCCCCTGTTTTTTGCCGCCTGCCCACCTATAGAACCACCTCGTGCTGGCCAATTTCTCTCCAAATACCTAGCGAGGCGGTTGAACCAAACAAGTCTAGACTTGTTTCTAGTGGATACGTTGACGTGGCACCAGAAGGGTGTGATAGCTGACTCTGACAAAATAATTGACTACCATGTTGGCATACATGAGCATGGGGCCCACTTGTCAGCGTGCTGGACGGAGGAAGGAACGCAAAGACAAAATGGAGCGTGGAAGGGTGCGAATCGATTAGCTCACGTGTGATGACCACTGGAGCAATCCACTCAGATTGTACGTTAAAAAATTCATGCAAACACAACCGATTATACTATGAGTAGGTGACCGTGCGCTTGGCTCTTCGCCTCTTCCAGAAGTTGATGATGGTACTACAGTATATATACTTTTGGCAATCTAACACCGAATGAACTGTTGAACGTCCACCGCTTGTATAAAGCCCACTATAATTGTATGCAAAAGCTTCTCCTTGTGTTGCAGGCCACCGCGTGTGTGTGGGCAACGGAGAGGGCGTAGCAAGCAAGCTTCTCATCGTTCTGCAAGTTGATGGGACACATCAAAGTTATTTAGTACTCTCTCCAAAAAGGGCCGACCATGTCCATGGCTACCATCCCGTGCTCCGTCTACATACACGATTCACTTGCCATCGAGGAGAAAAATATTGCGTAGTACGTGCCATCAAAGTGCATGACTCACTTACGCAGTGCAGCTTGATGCTAGATGTCCCGCGTGTTGGCAAAAGGATGAACAAAGCTCACGTCTAAAACAAAAGAGTGGAAGAACATAGATTCCTGATGACCGAGAAGGAGCAAGGAACCTCACGGTGGAGCGTCTGCACTCATAATATTTTATATTATTCAGCGATATCAAATCAACCAAATCTCTCCATGTTTAATTGAAAGAGTCTGAAACACATCATCCATGGTCCACCTCACGCATTGACCATTATCATTAGCCTCCGTGCGACACCTAGTTATAGTATATCCAGCAGCCCGTCGCTTCTCGCTCCTCGTCCTGATAGCCCGTGCGACACCTAGTTATAGTATAACTGAAAGTGTACTTGCTCTTTGAGCAAAGGGCCTCCCTAAGCACGCATTAATTTCATGGGCATGCTTCTTTCTACTCAATGTTGCGTGCACTTTGAGCATGTTGTCAACTCCACTGCTAGCTTGGTGGCTCATCTTGCAATTCACGCCGACCCATTGCAGCACTCCTGCAAGCCCCAGAGGTTAATTTGAGAAAAAGTACCTCGAGGTTTAATTTGACAGACATGACTTATAAGTTGACAGAGGTCATATCACTTTTTTTGAAACAAGTCGTAAAGTAACGCGATAGACCTTCTTTCTAGTCAATTAACATGTGTGCAAAAAATAAAAATTATCAAAAAGTAATGCGATAGACCTTCGATTAACTTGTGTTTAAAATACAAAAATTAACATGTCGTAAAGTAACACGATAGACCTTCTTTCAAGTCAATTAACATGTGTTCAAAAAACAAAAATTATCAAAAAGTAACGCGATAGACCTTCGATTAACATGTGTTCAAAATACAGAAAATGTCAAAAATTACAAAACAAAGACCTCGAGGTTCAACTAATAGGACGGAGCATTGTAAACCTTTAATTAAGCCAATAAACCTTTACAGTGACCCATCCAACTAGTTAATATCGAGTCCACTTCCCATCCGGTCACCCATCTGATGACGACTCCAGCCTCAACACAGTTAACTTGAGAGTTCTGTTAGATTAGCTATCAGTAGGGAAGCTGGTCCTTGCTGACATAGGATGCTTCTTCGTATCCTTTATGGCCTATCTGGATGACCGCCTATTGCCGCCCAATGGCCAATGCCACGTCCCCCGCGAATGTAGAAGCTTCCCTCCCTCGTCTGGCTGCTTCGTGCGCTTCCCCCTGTTTTTTGCCGCCTGCCCACCTATAGAACCGCCTCGCGCCAGCCAATTCCTCTGCAAGCACCTAGCGAGGCAGTTGAACCAAACAAGTCTAGACTTGTTTCTAGTGGATTCATTAACGTGGCACGGGAAGGGTGTGATAGATGACTCTGGCAAAATAATTGACTACCACGTTGGCATAAATGAGCATGGGGCCCACTTGTCAGCGTGCTGGACGGACGAAGTAATGTAAGAAAAAATGGAGTGCGGAAGGGTGCGAATCGATTGGCTCACGTGTGATGACCATAGGAGCAATGCACTCAGATATTACGAAACAAATATGTGCCAACACGGTCGGATTTCATTACATTTACATAAAATAACCGGTTTCCACGCAGAGTAGGTTTCTCGGATTGCACGCGGGTTTAATCTAGGCGTTTAAATGCGGCGAGGAGGCTCGTTCAGCCGGGCGTGTAGCAGTGGTGCCCCCGGCCAGCGCCGCTTCAATGGCGGATGCAGTGAGAGGTCGCGTCCGCCCTGTGCCGCCTTGACCATGGACCTTAGGACATTAGTCGTTTGGTTCATAGGATTGAATCCTATAGGAATTTTTACTAGTATGGAGGCACGTTTATTACTACAACATTTCATTCGAAATCTAGAATCCACTCCACCTTTTTTCACTTCCTTTCTTTCTCCTGTGTCATCAAGCACTCAGTCCTAATACTCCTTTGTTTTTCCTATTCCTGCGTTTTAAGAATCCTAGTACTTGCTCTAAATGATGTGCGAATCAAAGAAAAGAAATGGAGGGAGTACTTGACCTAAATGATGTGGTGTTCCGTTCCTCTTGGTCAATGTGTAATTCTCTATATGTACAGTCTTTCATGGACGGAGGGAGTAGGTTGAGCACTTGAGCATGAGCGTGTGTGTTGCGTCATGTGTTGTGTGCCGCATGGATGCGTGAGTGTTGCGTGCGTTCATGTGTAAGTTTGAGTGTTGCATGCATGCATGAGGCTTCTACTCCCTCCCATTAACATGTTCATATTTCAAGCTTCATTAAAACTTGCATGCAAGAATTAAGAGAAAACTCACTGGTGCATGTAAAAGTTCTGGTCTTTTCTTCTTCAAGCATGCATGTATTCCAATTACTACATTCGTAAACACAATTTCCTTGAGGAAAACGAGCCCATTATTGAGTACTACTTTTGGAAAAAATCTTTGGGCACTCATCATTTACTACTACCTTGGTTGATGATTTTTTATTGACCTGCATATAAACCGGAAGGAGGGAGTACGTACTAGTACTAGTAGTACACGTACATAATTGGCGCCGGATGCCTTGGCCAATGGTTCTTGTTGATGGACAGGATGTGAGTAGAGGCATAGGGATACTGTAGATAGGAAGTCCTGGCGATCCATTATTCCCCATCTCAGTCAGAAAGAACTACTAATTCACCCAGTCAGTGAAGTGACAATACACATTGCAGCAGATGGGACACTTAATTAATAAGCTGAGCCAGCGTGTTGGTGTTACTAAGTCAGCCTTGCCCTGTACTGCCATCATGTTTACCAGTGGAGCACGCTTCCGCAAGAGGTTCGCTTCCACAAGTACGCCTACGCACCTCTGTCTTCCATTAACTGACGTATGGACCCTCTTGTGGTAGACCCACATGTCATTGGCTTAACTATTTACACTCCGAAGGACGGAGGGCCGCGGAGGGTTGTCCGGAATTATTAGGTCGGACGAAACTAAGACCCTACTTTTTCGCTTGGCTCTGTTGGCATTGTGTTTACTCATTGGGTGAATTAACTTACCGAGAAAGAAGGGACTGCATGCAAGCGCGATGGTCAAGACTACATGCAAGGAGGAGAGAGACGGGGCTGCATGCAACTGTATTAATTAATATAAGCAGCCAATGCATGGCCGATTTAAGGGGTCTTTCTCTCTTCCCCAGACCCAGCTGTGTACGTGGAACCGATTACTTTCTGTAACTGCCCAGAGTTATTTTTTCTGTGGTCTTAGAGATTCTGATGGATGTAGTACTATTTAGTACTCTCTCTAGAAAGGGCCAACCATGTCCATGGCTAATCCCTTCGTCTAGGTGTATAAGTCATAGGTTGTGCACCGTGGCCAAGGCGAAGGAAAAAACGAGAGATTTTAATGCTTATTTGTTAATTAATAGCACTACATGCAATGAACTGACCACTGCATTTCGTGTTTGAAAGTCTAAGTCATTGATGTCATACACGCCCCACATCTCTTATTAGTTGATTCCTTTATTTATGCCAAGAAATGAGGTGAAAGTTAATGCACCGCATCCAAGTGTTTTGGGATTATTTGGTTTTCATAACACCTAGACGGAGGGAGTACCATCCCTTGCTTCGTCATTGAGTGCGTGCATGATTCACATTCCATTGAAGAAAATAATGTTGCGTGCGTGCCATCGAATAGAATAACTTCATTAATAAATAACACGCCACCGCGTCATGGTCGAACTTTGATTTGTTCACGCCTGGTTCCCGACCCACCACTGACAACTACTACACTCGCCAAATTATCACGTGAGCTGCCTCTTCGTACAGAAATGAGCTCACCGTGTACCCGCGCGTGAGTATGAAAGAGGCAAAGAGTACCTGCGTCAGTGCCTGCACCACTTCTCTTCGTGCACGTATTCCTTTTTCCGGGTGATTCATGCACGTACTCCACCTACGTTCGTCACCGTTGGTGAGTCTCTCCTACTACTTACTCCATTTTCTTGCATGACCCGTGGACTTGGATGCTGGATGTCCCACGTGTCGGCAAAAAGAAGAAGAACGCTTTCCGACGACCGAGAAGGAGCAAGGAACCTCACGGTGGAGCATTCTAGACTCTTAATATATTATATATGTACAGTGATATAAAATCAACCCATTCTTCTCCACATCTAGTAGACCTCGAAAACACGGCAACCGAGTGTAGTTTACATCATACATGGCACACCTCACACTATCACCATATTTCTTCGCCTCTGTGCGACACCTAGCTCTAGTAACCCACCAGCTCGTATCACATCTCACTCCTCATCTCCCTCAAAGTGCGGCGGGCTGGCGATTTTGCCGTCTATTGAGGTCGGTTAGCAACATGCCAAGAGCATTCTAAAAAAATACAGTACTCTATTGTTATGCCAAGAAGAGGAAGCGCTTTAACCGACGGACCAAACGAGACAGGCGTGTCGTGCCATGAGTGGGTCCATTTTCTCGTTTTGAACTTGTTTGCTGTAGTAGTAACACTTGGTTTTGCACCTTCATAGAATGATGGAAATCCCCGCTAAAAAGTCACTTTTCTTTTTGCTAATCCTGTTAACGTTCTTGTTTTGTGCATTGAATTGTTAAGTGCCATGATTAAGATATAATTAACCAATGCATGTAAAACATTCTTGTTTAGTGTTGTAGTACTCCACACGCATGCATGCGTTGCGATTAGCCCTTCATCCATGCGATGCGATTAGTAATGTATTCTTTGAGGTTGCCTTTGACTATTGATAAGATTTTATATAATTTGAAAATTATATCATTCGAAGGTCCTTTCACGTATGAAATTGATGGTATGCTTTGAGCAACTTGCATGTCAGTTAGTCTCAAAAAATATTTAGGCCCTATATATACATCGACAGACGGAGCACGTGATACTAGCAAATGCTCACCATCTAGTAGTTCATTGGTTGGTTTGATTTTTGAATTGAGTACTGCTAGTACACTTGATGTTGTGCTGCTACCGTCCAATATTCGCATGTGGTGGTTTCTAGAATAAAAAAAGGAGGTAGTACTTACTGTGGGAAGGTGAAGTGATGGTTGCTTTGTCCAAGCAACTTAGTACTCTGGGAATATTGGAGTACCAGCGGATTCAACGAAAGAGTGAAATGATGGTTGCTTCGTCCGAGCAACTTACTGTGGCGAAGTTGGGGCTCTATGATTTGACTGCTCACTAGTCATTATTACTGCGACGCAGCAACCAGGTTGAATCTCCAATGCAGTTGTGCACTCTATATTGGTGCATGGCAGGTGGAGCCAGATGAAGGATGTCCCACATGTCGGCGAAACAAATTTGAATGGTTTATGGCATTGCTATCAATCTTTTAGGATTTGTTTATATGTACGGATAATTTTCCAGCATAATGAAATTGTATTGTAATGCTATGAAGGTTCCAACTTTGGTTCCCGTAGAAAAAAAGGTTTAAACTTAGGATTCATGTGTCCTCTTGCCTCAAGATTTTCTCGTTACAACATTCCATCAAATACAAATGAAACTACCATGGCTGCTAATGCATCTCAATGATTCATAGATCAGCGCCAATATTCACATCACAATTGAAGACAAAGTTGTGAGAAGGTGTACAGATAAAGAAAAATGGAGTATAATTGATCGATGCTGTTCGTAGGCATGGCTCTGTTTCCTGGCCATGGTATTCATTGGTTGGCAGCTAGTTTCACACAGCTCTGTAGCCAAGAAAGAGGTGTATGGAGGACATCACAATCCGATCATTTTTGTGTAGTTCCACTAAAATTGAGCTCATCATCCGTGTTTGCAAAGATATTCAGTCAGTGTGATTACAATAATAATGGAACTAGATGACGAAACATAACACTCACAAATACAAAGCCGATCACCTATGTGATCTCTCTTTAGGACTAACTACTTGTTGGAGAAGATTAGGCTCGGAGTTGGATGAGGAGGATAGCATAACCAATCTCCCTTTCTGCAGTCCCACGGAAATGTAAAAACATTGCCCGTGTGACATTTTGGTGGAACTGCACAAAACATGCTTAAGAAAAAAGTGATTTGTGCAGTTCACCAAAAGGTCGCAATAGCAACAAGGTGAAATGGATAGCCCTATTTGCAAAAAGAGGTGGAAAGGAAACAATTACTGCCCAATAAAGGGTTGAAGACACATACGCCGACAAAAAAGAAGCATATTCCATGTCATAAGGGAAAGATAGCAGCATGGTGGATTATCAAAAACGGTGTGAGGACGACATTGCAAGATGGAAAGTACGTCGGGCGAGCTACATTTTGGGCAAAGAACTAGGGAAGATCCACATGCAGCAACATGGGAAGATGGGCAGTGGAGCAAGGCCGGAGGGGATACCTGGCGGCCGTCAGGATGTAACTAGGAGGGCAGCAGCGGGCAAGATCTGCCCATACTGTGGCAGCGAGCAAGTGGCGTAGGCCCTACCGCGTCAGAGCTTGGTCAGAGATAACGGCGGGTACTGCAGATCGAGAGGTGCTGCCTCGGCGCCGTCGAACAGAGAAATGATGCACATCCACCCTTTCCGCCGGCGGACGGGATGCGGCCAGATCAGTGACCAACGGTGAGAGAGAGAGAGGCCACCATCGCCTTGTGTGGGATACTTTGAAGAGAGACAAACCCCGGCAGACAGGCTCCATTGTATATAGTGGAGCGGACTACTTTTTTCTCGATAAAAATCGTTTTATATTCTGTGTACGTGCCATTGAGCAATATAAATTTATTTAAAAATAACGCGCCAACGCATCAAGTCGAACTTTGTTTCATGCACTCATGGTACACGACCTCCGTAGGTAAACAACCGCTACATGCTCTCAAATTAGCACGTGGGCTGCCATTTCATACAGAAATGAGCTCCACCGTGTACCCGCGTGGGTGTGGCTGGGCACGAAGCGTGAGTACGTGCACCTATTCCCTTCGTGTACGTACACCACCTACGTGAGTTTGTGTGAGAGAGATACAAACCTAGAGAGAGATAGTGTGTGGGTTCGTGAGTGTTTATTTTTGGGGTGCGTGAGAGATAGACAAGGAATACTTGTCGACGATATTTCAAATAAAAAGTGTAACACATACAATGTGTGTGAAACAGAGGCCTGGATATATCATATATAGAGGGGGCGATCCACGAGAAGAGAGTGGAGGTATCATCAGCGTGAGGTATCCATAGAATTGAAGAGAGGGATGAAGTGTGTGTGTGTGCGTGATCGATAAAGAGTGCCGTCGAATTTGTGTGTGTCTACGTCAAAGATATAGGGAGGCTGGCCTACTGGAACGTGAGAGGGGATAGGTGTAGTTTGTCTCTGTGGCATGGATACCTACATGCAACATTCGACTATCAGTGTGTGTGTGGGGGGGGGGGGAAGAGACCTAAATATAGAGGTAGAACGACTGGTATATGTGTGGAGGACGAGAGAGACCTACGTTATGTATTGAGGGAGATCGATCGGCATCCATGCATATGTGTAGGAGAGGAATAAGGTTGGGAGAGAGACAGAGCTAGAGTGTCGAAGGGGTGGGTGGTGGAGTTGCTTCTCACAAATGGTGGGAGAGGCCTGCTAGACAAACGGGGGCTCGCCTGCAATATCAATAAGAGAGGGGATGCCTGCCTGTCTGTGAGAGACAGGTCAGGAGGCATGCATGAATGATGAGGGGGGACGATATGGCTGTGGTAAGTAGACATAACTACATAGGAAGAATCAGTCGTCCTTTGTCGGAGAAAGGGAGAGACATAACTTGTGAGGTACGTCGATCGATGTGTGGGGAAAAGAGTTATAGTCAACCTAGGTATATGTAGGGAGATCGATCGGTATACATGCATGCATGTGTTAGAAGCAAATAAGGCCCGGAGAGAAGGATAGAGAGAGAGGATGCACCTAGGAGGTGGTGCGAGAGGCCTACTATATCGAGAGGGAAGGAGCGTGCGAGTATGAGACCGATGAAAAGAGGGACGGGAGTGTGCACGTGGAACCGTATTACACAGAGGGGGGCATGGACGGTGAGAAGAGAAGAGGGAAAGCTTGTGTTTGTGGTAGGCACACCTGTCTAGAGAGGTATATCGATTGGTGTGTGCTGAAAAGAAGGAGCTGGGGGGCCTACACACACCGTGGGTGAACGACCTAAAGAGAAATCACCCATGTGCGCGATGGAGGTAGAGAATGCTGAGGGAGGGTGAGAGGGAGGCGGGCGTGTGCATGCACGAGAGAAAGTTAGCGCTAGGGAGGTCGAGTTAAGGAGAGGATTGTGTGGGTGTAAAAGACGAATAGAGATCATAATTCATTATAAAAGTGGATTAGGATATTTGAAGAAGATATCATAGTGTTTTAAACTGACGCATGCATGAATATATATAATGGTGATATGCATGGTGTGGTTATGAACATGTTATACTACATATAATATATACAACATTTATTTGAATTTGTGATAATGTGTGGCTTTTGCAGCTCAGGGCTAAATACTTGTCATAATGTAGAGGGCGGGGCACTATAGTTTGTGTGATAAACAGAGTCTACGTATGAAACATGGTTTAGATTATGAAGATCTAGTTAGTACATCAAATGTACTATTATTTGGAATCAACATCAAGTGTATTCAAAATTTTGAATTCGAGTTCATATAGTACACATAGTTCATATCTATCTCTATGGTAATCATGTGGTGTGTTGTTAAGATAATATACGAATGATGGTTTAACTTGGCAACAATCATGATTGTAGATTCTTACTCAAATAAAGAAACAAATTCAAATTTAGTTCGAATTGCAGCGGTAGTATAGACATTTGGAATGTACTAAAATGTTCGTATGAGTAGGTTACATGCATTATACAGCCAACGAAAAAATTTAATTGGACATAACATGGATTCATAGCTTTGAATAGCATTTGTACAGTAAAATGGGACAAGACTCTCTCTTTGTGTGGTGCGAATAGTTTTATTTTTTCGTTGAGGGAAGTGCAAATTGATTTGGTACGTACATTATTACACATTAGGCTTGTCCCTAAAATTTAACCCGCGCCTTGTTATCCTGAAAATTCAGATACCGTGCTCCCAAAACTCACGCCTTCACAACCCGCGCCTTGCTATCCCGAAATTACAACGCGCACGAAAACTCCCTCCAGCTGCCAAATCCCGACACGTGAAATGCCCCTTAACCCTGAGCCGAAAGGGCCGCTAGTTCAAATCGATGAGGGTACTTTTGTAACACACCCTACATTTTGGACAAGCGCGTCCCCAAGTCATGCCCTCCCCTCCCATCACCTCCTTTTCACCGTTCAAAATCCCAGGCCGCCATAACCTCTCTACTCGAGCCGCGAAACCCCACCCTTCTACGTCCACCACCACACCGCTGCCCAGCCCGAGCCTCTTCCCTGACGACGTCGTCCACTGCAACAACTCGACGCCCCTCATCCACCTCCCCGGATGAGGATCCGTCGTCGATCTCATCATCTCGTCGGTTCAGCCGCCTTGTCCTCCACCTCCAAGGAGCTGCTCTGACGATCGCCTCGTCTATCGCGGTTGATCCGTCCCCACAGCACCGCCTAAACCTGCTCCATCGGAACCACATCATCCTCACTGACTCCTCGGATGAAGCCGAGGCCTACTCGGCGCCACCAAAGAGGTTGTACACTCATCGCATCGCAACTTCTCCTTAACTCGACCTCCCGGCACCGACGGTGCTCGATCCCGCACCCCCATGGCGCGACTACCTCGAAGCCGGCGCCGCCAACGACATCTCCATGGCGGCTCTCCCCCAGTGCGAGGCTCCCTCGGCGGCGGCGGCCATAGGATAGGAATGGCGGAAAACGTCCACCTAGACCTACTTTTCCTATGCATGAAAAGAAGACTAAGTGCATTAGTGGCAGAATAACATTCTAATTGTACACACTTTCATATGGTTTCACATTAATTTGGCCATGTTTCCTTGCATTCCTCTGCTCTTCCAATTCTTGTGAACCAAACACCCAAGTTGACAGAAATCATGTGTTTACAAATGCTCTGTTTCCCACGTGCATTCCTATCCTATTCCAATGTTTTTCCCATCCCTGTGTTTTTAGAATCCTGCAAGCCAAAGGAGCCCTTAAATAATTACTTCAGTTACAGATAAGGTGTCGAAGAAAACTTTGTGTGGTTTGTCCTACTCCTGTCGCGACGCCGTCCACCTCACGTGAGCTGCTCCATCGACAGAAGCATCCACCATACCAGACATCACGACTCCCGACCGTCTTTCGCCGCCTCAGATCTCCTTCCCTGCCGCCGGCACCCATCGTAGTTGCATCATCATCATCGACTCAGCAGATGAACCCGAGGAGTACACGGGTCCACAAGAGAGGTCACACTCTTTTGTTTCTGCTTATGTTATGCATTTTCTTAATATTACCTGCTACTTTATCGTCTTGTTCACCTCTTAGAGTCCAAGTAAGGTCCAAATTAATGTTCAAACTTGAGTTTTAAAATGCTTTTGGGGCACATATCGAGGCAGCAATGAATAGTATCTCTATCTATTATCTGGTTAACCTAGGATATGTCTATGTTGTTCATCTTGGGTGGGAAACAAACAGTAAAGCAATCATCATCTGTCTTTTTATTAAAGTAAAGCTATCATCGGCATGCTATCATTATTTTTGGATCTATCCACTGGTTGTTACCATCACTCTAGATTTCTGCATGCTCTCCTTACATAATCTCACTATATTTTTTCGTATGCATGTCAGATATTGTACACAGTCATGCTAAACATGTAGAGAAATAGAGAAGAGTTTTGCGCGGCAATACAATGTCATGCAGACATCGCTCCATGGTGGGTGCAATGGCAAACCGTCCTCACCCTCGAAATTGTAATCCAGAGGAAGATATTTGTTCTGAGGCGGATTTAGACGGAGCTGACCACTCCTATTTACCCACCGAGGTGTTTGCTCTAACTTGGCATGATGATGTTGGTCATATCATGCATATGTTGCCTTGCAGTGCCTACTTTCGACATCATATATGTCATCTGCTTACTTTAGACATGTTCTGTAATGCCACCTCTTTAGTTTCTATATCATGTATGGTAATTATGCAATCTCATCTCTTTTAGCCAGGCATAATATATGTGAAATATGCAATGCCATCCTGTTTAACCAGGCATCATATATTTGACTTATATCTTACCAATCCTTTATTCATTACATTTCCATTTGTCGACAATGTTTGTAGATTCAACTACTCTTCCTGTGAATCAGCCATTTGAGTGGGTGATGGAAAAATTCGAAGTGAAAACAAGGTCTTCAGAGCGGACAGTGCTACCTATCGAAGCAGATCTCTTGCTAGGTCCTGATAGCTCGTCAGAGATGGATTTAGAGACAGATGACCAGTCATATTCCCCCACCGAGGTGTATGCTCTAACTTGGCACGGTTATACTGCTCATATCATGCATATGGTTGGTTGCATTGCATACTTTAGACATCATATACATAATATTCAACACCATGTTCTTAGTTCAGACATCATATATGCGAATGCCCTCTGCTTAGTATATAAATCACACATGTGAATTATATCATGTGATCCTGATTACTTAGATAACATGTACATGAATTATGTCATGCGAACCTGTTTACTAAAGACATCATATAATTATCTCATGCCATCCTGCTTAGTTAGTCATCATATCTTTGAATTATGGCATGCTATGCTATCCAGTTTAGATAGACATCGTATATGTGAAATTATGTCATGCTATCCTTTTTAGTTAAACAATATACATGTGAACTCTTTCATGCCCTCTTTTTCCCACACTATCTATTGCATTTGTCTCTCATACAAGGTCTGTACATTCAACTACTTTTCTTGTTTATCAGCCATTTGAATTGGAGGGGGGATGGCAGTATCTAGCGAAGTAAAAACACGGTCTTCAAATAAAATAGTGCTACCTCTTGGTGGAGATAGCACCCCGGTTGTACATGCACGAGAACCAGCCCTACCACGCATAACCCAGACTCTCGCAGATTGTACCCCTACTCCGATGGACAGAGAACCAGCTTCACCCAATCTAACCCCAACCACAACAGATAGTAACCCAGTTCCAGTTGACACGACACTATCTCCAGCACAGATCTCCCAAACAAGAGTAGTTAGTATGGCAGCTCCAGTGCCCAAAGCGCCTGTACTACCACGGCGAACCCCAACTCCACCAGTTAGTACACCTATTCCTGTGGACGAAGCACAACTAGCCATTCGTAGTTTAACATCTATCGCATTTGATGTTTTTAAATCATATGTGCGTATCTTCCCATTATCGAAATATTATACTGAAGATGAAGGAAAAAGCCAATTGCAGGTGTTCGTCCAGGAGTTATTTGTAAGTAATGTTATTCATGGCAAATACTTTGCTTTGTCCATACATTCTACCTCCATGCTAGTTATATTACAACATATGTTCCCATTTTTCTCTATAGAGAAGGACCGGTTTGGAAACTCACGATGAGGTAACATGTGCTAACACCTCTGCTACCTTCAAGAATGCTTGGTCGCAGTATCGGAATTACCAGAAGAAAACGTACTTCACAGGCAAAGAAACTCATCAAATTCCCTCTACTGAGAGACATTTACGGCACGATGACTGGGAACGCCTTGTTTTGTACTGGTCCCGAACCAAGAATGTGGTAAGGTCTATGAGCTCATTTTTTATTTTCAAGTACTATATGCCTGCGTCTTACTGTACTCTGTTCATGTAGAACAAGTGCTTAAATCTAAAGAAGAACTCTTCCCATTTAGGATTACATTGCTATGGTGCGTACTGCTTTGCTCTTGTATCACTGTATTTACTCATACAAACTTATTTTTAAATTAAAGGATCCAATCGAAACTCCAATGGCACAACATGTATGTTTAAACATGTTTCTTTAACAGGTTCGCCCTTCTAAATTGCTCTATTGATTTCAATTTCAATTGTGTATACAGTTGACTTCTCATACCATGCACAATTAGCATCACAACAGAGCCAATAGTATTGTTGTACATGTATACCCGTGTTACCCATCTGAAATCTTGTTGTGCCGTGTAGTTTCCCACACTTGTATTCTTTCAATGCTGCTTTGTCTTGAACTGATATGATTTGATCTGTGTCTCTATTTTGATTTGGCAAGACAATGCAGTACCATAGGACATAGATATATGTTTGTTTAATGCTTTTATTATGTACTTACTACTTGGCAATAGAAGAGTTGGTAGTTTAATCCTGTCCACCTTACTACTGAACTGGTTCAACGAAATGAGTTTGATATACTACATGATAAACCTGTTATGTGTTTGCTTGTTTCTTCTTTTAGAATGCTGACAAAATATTTGGGAAGAGTACCTTATTAAGTAATGGTAAAGGAAGCAATGCAGATAAGGTTCAGGATAGTGAGACATCCTTGTTGGTCTCCAACAAGGCTGATAAAACAGCTAAGGAAAACTATCTCGAAGATAGTGAGACAACTCCAAAGTCATGTCTTGATGTCGTGTTCGAGTTACTGGCCACTACCGCTTGCACAAGCTCTTCGAACTCACTGTCTGAATCAGTTTGGTTTCTTGAGTCTCAACTACAAGCTGAAATACATTGATCAGCTGTGCTACGACAAGAATCCGAAGGACTGAGGAAGTCCATGGAGAATTCAGATGCATACTTTCTGGTGCAATAGCATGCATTGGAGGATTTTAGCGCCAAACAGGAGAAAGCTAATAAGCTTGCTAAGCTTATTGCCAGCATGGTGGATACCCAGGATAAGTTTCTTGAGCTCTTGTGAAGTTGTTTCAGTTATGAACTTGAGAATGCTTGCTAAGCTTATTGCCAGCATGGTGGCCAATTTAGACGCCCAGTGTATGTAATATGCTACTTTGTTCCCTATATTTGCACTGGTGGCGAACTTTGATGCACAGTGGATGTAATATGTGTAATAGCTGTAATAGCCTAGCGTAAGTTGCTTGCTTATTTATTTACTTATCGTCTTGTTTATTTGTTTGGTCGTAGTCACTGCAGTTCTTTTTTCGCGGTTTGCTAATGGAAAAAATAAAATATTTATTTAAACTAGGCCGTAATAACCACGAACCGTTGTAACCATGTTCCTGCTATGTAGTGACCATGGGCCTGCTACGGGCTGTAGGATCTATGGGCCTCCTACGGGCCGTAGGATCAATGGGGCTTCTATGGGCGTTAGAATCAATGGGCCTTCTACGGTCCGTACTATTCATGGACCAATAAAGGACCGCAATATGGGCCATAAACGGGCTAGAGTGGAAATTGTCTGTTTATGGCCTGATCATAACGGGCCATTAATACCCGATATGTATAACGGGCTTAAACGGGCCGTATTTGATGATGCTAAGAAAACAGCCCAACGGATTAACGAGCCACAAATGGGCCGACTGTAACCATGGGCTGAATTTGGCCCGCAAGCAGAAAAGGCCAGTAACGGACCAAAAGTAATCGAATGCTGGAAATGAGCCCGACAGTAAATGGGCCCTTAGAAGGATGAATGATCACACGGGCTAGAAAGGGCCCAATGGTATAATGGGCCGTTAATGGGTATAAAGCGATACACTTTTCATTATGGGCCAGTGTCACCACGAGCCGTTAATGGGCCAAGAGTTACAAAGCGCCTCATATGGGCCGAAAGACGTCATGGGCCATACATGGGCCGGAAGTTACAACGGGCTGGAATCATATTGGATGGCCCATATAACACTACCGGGCCTAATTCATATAGGCCCTAACGTGCCGCGAGTTAGTGGGCTGTAAATGGGCTATATGCGAACAAGACGTTAACAGGCTTTTCGTGGGCCGGTCGGCTACCTTTTGACCAAGTCAAACGGGCCGGCCTTTTCACCTGAATGGGCCACTGTTGGACCGTGCCACATGTCGGCGTATCATAGGCACCTCCCGTCCAATGAGTGGATGACACCTATCCCAACGCTGAGCCGACACGTGGTTGCTGTGGCCATTGAGAATTTTACACGTGGAAAATCCCCATTGGTCCGGGCTGTTAACTGGTTATCGTATCCAAACGGAACCAGATAGCTTAACGGCGACCCGTTGCGGTGGATGCCATGTGTCAGATACTCTTGACGGAAGCACTTCCATGATGCGCCATTTATCTATCGTCCTAGAAGTGGACACTTCCGTGTAGATAATTTTGGTATTGTCATGGAACATTTCTACGAAAGCACAGGTATGACTATCTTGATTCTGTCATAAAATCGTCATGGATGTGCATGTATGACAGAAAACATGACCTACGGTGACAAACACGTATCATCACGGAAGTGGTTTTTTTTGTAGTGTCGGCAAAGAGGCGCCTTAGGAATGGATCATGTATTTTGATGTAGCTTTTTCGCTGCAGGGCGCCGGAGCCGGCGTGCTTATTTTCACACCCACTGGAGAGCATCTCAAATATGTGGTTCAAATGCACTTTCCCTGGGAGAAGGCCACCAATAACACTGCTGAGTATGAGGGGCTCCTTGCCGAACTCAAAATTGCAGTGGAATTGGGAATCAAGAAACTGATTATCCACAGAGATTCCGAACTCGTGGTGAGGCAAGTCAACAAAGATTATCAGAGTCCGTTGATGGAGGCATATGTGGAGGAGGTGAGAAAGTTGGGAGAGCACTTTGATGGATTACAAGCAGAGCACGTGCCACGGGCAGAAAATGGCATCGCTCATCACTTGTCAAAGTGCGCCGCACAAAAGCTCTCTGTGGAACCAGGGACTTTTGTCATCCATCTAACTCAACCATCATTGTCCCCCTCAACGATGGCCAGAAAAAGAAGAAAGTTGAACTCCGACAAGCATTTCCTGGCAGAACTACCCGAAGCTGCTGGTAGAGAGGCTGACGAGGGTAACTCCACTTCGGTTGGTGAGCAGCACCCTCCTGCAAAGCCCCAAGTTCTTGTGATCGAGGTGAGCGCTCCCACGAACGAAGAGATGCCTTTAGTCCTTGTTGTTGAGCCACAGGCTCCAACTTGGGCGCAGCACATAGTCCATTTCCCCCAAATAGGAGAACTTCCCAAAGGGCAGGAAGAAGCTGAAAGAGTAGCCCGATGGTCCAATATGTACTAGTTTGCCGACGACACACTATACAGAAAAAGGCCAAACGGGGTGAAATTGAAGCGCATCTGCCGGGAAGATGGGTTGAAGCTGTTGGCGGAGATACACGGGGGTATGTGTGGCTCTCACATTGGATCAAGAGCCCTGGTCGGAAAAGCCTTCTGGCGGGGTTTCTACTAGCCCACAACCCTCCAGGATGCAACTGAGCTAGTCACCAAGTGTGAAGCCTGCGAGTTCCATTCCAAAATCATTCATCAACCAACTCAAGCTCTCTAGACGATCCATTTATCATGGCCATTCCCAGTCTGGGGGCTTGATATCTTGGGCCCCTTCCCCCGTGCTGCCGGGGGCTTTGAATTCTTGTATGTAGCAAACAACAAGTTTACAAAGTGGCCTGAGGTGGAACCAGTGAGGAAGGTGATCGCAAAATCAGTTGTCAAGTTCTTGAAAGGATTGATGTGTCGTTTTGGAGTACCCAGTAGAGTGATCAACGATAACGGCACCCAGTTCACGAGACGCGCCTTTATGCAACATATCAAAGCCTTGGAAGTGATGTCTCCTTCGCCTCTGTTGCTCATCCACGAAGCGATGGGCAAGCTGAGAGGATGAATGCTGAAGTGCTGCGCGGGCTCAAGATGAGAACTTTTGATAAGTTGCAGAAATGCGACATGCACTGGATTAGTGAGCTGCTGGTGGTTCTTTGGTCCCTCCGCATGACACCAGATCTAGCCACTGGTCAGACTCCCTTCTCCCTAGTGTATGGGGTGGAAGTAGTGCTCCCCACACAACTCATATACGGGTCACCACGAGTACTTGCCTACGACGAAGTAGAGCAAGAGCAAATGCGGCATGACGATGCCGTGCTCCTCGAGGAAGATCATCTCCGGGCCGCTGTGTGTGTTGCACGCTACCAGCAAGCCCTGCGTCGCTATCATAGCCATAGGATTCATACCCGGAGCCTTGAGGAAGGTGACCTTGTCCTTAGGCGCGTTCAATCCACCAATGGTTCCAACAAGTTGACGCTGAAGTGGGAAGGCCCTTATCGGGTAGTACAAGTCACCAGACCTAGCGCAGTCCGGCTGGAGACCGAGGATGGCATAAAAATGCAAAACTCATGGGATATTGAGCATCTTCGTAAATTCTACCCATAAGGCGCGGTTGCCGGGCTCAGCCCCGGCAACCACCTTTTGTACAAGCCTTGCCGATGTGCATGTAGCCCTTTGTATAAAGCCAGGCGCAGACACTGTGCAAAGATAATAAAATGAAGCACTGGCGCCTAATACTTGCTTGCATGTTTACTTGGAAGTATTGAGGAGTCATCCCTCAGCATGGACATGATACATGCACAAGGGCCCGATAGGCATTTCTGTTTTTCATTAATACGCGGATAAACAAGTACAAACCATATAGTGTGCAAACATGGATGGAGGGTTACATAATTTAAACTAAAGTTTGGCAGATGCCTAAATCTTTTAGATTGAAAAAAGATAAGTGCCCCGTAATGCATTTCTTGTCCCTCTCCTCCTGGGAGCTACAGTGTGATAGGGGCGAGGGTACCGATCTTTCGATGAGATGATAACTATTGATTTGGTGGAGACGACTTTGGCGATCCGACTACGAACGTGCAACGACGTTGCGCCTTAGCAATCGCTAAACCAATCTCTTGAGGTTACTGGCATTGCTGGAAGCACGATCAGCCTGACCATGAAGGTCTATTCCTACATGCAATCAAAGAACAACCAAGAATATGATAATGCAATCGGAATATTGCAAATATAGATGAAGTATTGATAAAGGTGGGGATCCGAAAGCGGTCTTGGTCTGGTCGTTGGACACAAACGATGTACACGAAGTTGCAATGGCTAACTTTTAACTAAACAAATCCCAAGGAAAAAGATACTAGACGAATCTACTTATATAGGAGCAAGGGGTGGCGTCCAAGGAGGTGGGAGGACATCCCAAGGCAGCCTAAAACTAACCCTAGGTCGTACAAGGCTCATGGGCCCAAGTGGAGGTGATGCAACACCTCTGGACTTGTAGTTTGACTCGGATTCTGCTGCAGCGTCAGATTATTTCATCGATAACTCAATGATCCGGACGAATTTTAAGGTGAATCCAACTGGGTTGGAAAGAGCGCAAAATCTATTCTAACGAAAAAAGAATCACCCAATTTGGCATCCGTATGAAAGAGTTATTGGCGTTTTGAGCCAGGTATGTCTGTGCAATCCGAATCTGAATCCAGAACATGGGAGACTTGGACTCTATCTTCTCTTGCCCCAAAAGTGAGGTGAGAAGACTTTTTGAACAGCACCTAAACTTCTCGTTTTCCCTTATCTTCATATCTGGATTGTACAAATGTCCAATACACCTGCAATTAGACATGACACAAAAGTTTGTGAAATATTTTTGTCCTGGATTACACAAATAAATTATTGCATAGTTTGCATTAGAAATCACCTCACAAATATACATGTATGCAATATTTTTGGTCGTATCCAAGGTAGTCATGTCCTCGTCATCCTCCCCTTCTTGAAAACAAAGCCGTCCTCGGCGTTGCTTAATCTGAAATGCGGCTAACAAAAGAGACAAGGTATACATGTTGTATATGTAAATGTCATCCATTTTTACTTCCCTTGGTTTTTGCACATAGGACACATGTATACATGAGTAACTTTCATAGTTCATAAAATCTGAAGCCAAAATATTATCACAAGAAGTATAAGGCATGAAAATATTGCAACTTAGTTTGCACATATAAGTGAAGCTCTTATTCATTTCAAAAGGTTGACAATGTTCATCAATAAACCATCCCAACATTGGTGAATAAACCTTACTTGCATCAAATTTACATGCTACAACATACTTAAATTAGCAAACATGCAATAAGTCAAAGAATTCTAAACCTGTCCTGAAAAACTGGAACAAGCTGTATGCGCGAACTTCAGAGGGCAAAAAGACCTATTTAGAAGCCAATTTTGAGACGCCAAATATTCAAGTAGCTTTTGCAAAAATTCAGATACGGCTCGTCGCTAGCTTTAATTTGAGTACTTGTGGAGCCAAAATGGACTTCGTATGAAAAAGACATGCCTATTCTACTGAACACTACACAAAACAGATTCCAATCCAAATTCAGGTACGAGATTGATTCTAGATAGATCCAAAATTTCTTTTTTTCTTCTCTTTTTTTCTCTCACTTTTTTCTTTTTCTTTCTCCGTTTTTTCTCTGACTTTTTTAAACTTTTTTCTCTCTTTTTTTTCTCTCTGCCTTTTTCTCTCTCTTCTTCTTTCCAAGACAAACTAGATAAGATCCAGATTGGATCAATCGAAGATGTGAACGACCTCAACTATGATTGTGACAATTGATGATGGGTAGCACATGGTGGAAATTGATGGATGGGGTGGTGGACAGCGGAAGGGATAATGATGCAGCGGCGCCATGACTAATGTGAACAGAACTCGAAACTCTAAATGAACTAGACACTAAGACCAGCAACTCGACACGATGATGCAACTGATAATTCAATAATGCAAATAATGAAAATAAAATTGCAAAAGCTCAGACTAGCTAGGACAAAGGATGAATAGATATAACTTTTTTGTGTGGCTTTTTCTTGGACAATAGGTAAGAAAATAAATCTAATCTAGGGGTAACTCGAAATATCAAACAATGAAATACTTGATAGAGGCGAGCGTCCTGATCTTTCGATGAGATGATAACTATCGATTTGGTGGAGTCGACTTTGATGATCCTACTACAAACGTGCACGACGTTGCGCCTTAGTAACCTAAACTACGAAAACTGGAAAATCTCACCGAGCAACCTGAAAACTTATATGACTTGATAGGGGCAAGGGTCCCGATCTTTCGATGAGATGATAACTATCGATTTGGTGGAGACGACTTTGACGATCCAACTACGAACGTGCAATGACGTTGCACCTTAGCAATCACTAAACCAATCTCCTGAGGTTACTGACGTTGCTGGAAGCACGATCAGCCTAACCACGAAGGTCTATTCCTGCATGCAATTGAAGAACAAGCAAGAATTGCAGGTGTATATTTGTGAGGTGATATCCAGGACAAAAATACTTCACAAAATTTTGGTCGTTTACATGGATATCACCTCACAAATATACATGTATGCAATATTTTTGGTCGTATCCAAGGTAGTCATGTCCTCATCACAGTGGGAGGTGAAGAGGGCAAAAGGATTGCTTGGGCAGAAGCCCAGCCTGACCTCGTAAAGGCCCGTGGGATGCAGCCTGACAAGATCGGGAGGGCGGGGACGAAGCCGAAAGGACGGAAGGAGCGGCTAGGCGATGCCCTGGTGATAGAGGCGAGGGTGTCCCGATCTTTCGATGAGATGATAACTATCGATTTGGTGGAGTCGACTTTGACGATCCGACTACAAACGTGCACGACGTTGCGCCTTAGCAATCGCTAAACCAATCTCCTGAGGTTACTGACGATGCCGGAAGCACGATCAGCCTGACCACGAAGGTCTATTCCTGCAAGCAATCGAAGAACGAGCAAGAATATGATAAAGCAATCTGAATATTGCGATTATATATGAAGTATTGATAATGGTGGGGATCCGTAAGCGGTCTTGGTCTGGTCGTTGGACACAAACGAAGTACACGAAGTTGCAATGGCTAACTTTTAACTAAACAAATCCCAAGGAAAAAGCTACTAGATGGATCTACTTATATAGGAACAAGGGGTGGCGGCCAAGGAGGTGGGAGGACGTCCCAAGGCAGCCTAAAACCAACCCTAGGTCGTACAAGGCTCATGGGCCCAAGTGGAGGTGATGCATCACCTTTGGACTTGTTGTTTGACTCGGATTCTGGTGCAACGTCAGATTGTTTCGACCATAACTCAATGCTCCGGACGAAGTTAAAGGTGAATCCAATTGGGTTGGAAAGAGCACGAAATCTAGTTTCCAACAAAAAAAGAATCACCCAATTCGGAGTCCGTATGAAAAAGTTGTTGGCGTTTTGAGTCAGGTATGTCTGTGCAGTCCGAATCTGAATCCAGAACGTGAGAGACTTGGACTCTATCTTCTCTTGGCCCAAAAGTGACGTGAGAGGACTTTTTGAACAGAACCTAAACTTCTCCTTTTGCCTTATCTTCATATGTGGATTGTACAAATGTCCCATACACCTGCAATTAGACAAAACACAAAAGTGTGTGAAGTATTTTTGTTCTGGATAACATAAATAGATTATTGAATAGTTTGCACTAGAAATCACCTGACAAATATGCATGTATGCAATATTTTTGGTCGTATCCAAGGTAGTCATGTCCTCATCATCCTCCCCTTCTTGAAAACTAAGCCGTCCTCGGCGTTGCTTAATCTGAAATGTGGCTAACAAAAGAGACAAGGTGTACATGTTGTATATGTATATGTCATCCATTTTTACTTCCCGTGGATTTTGCACATATGACACATGTATACATGAGTAACTTTCATAGTTAATAAAATATAAAGCCAAAATATTATCACAAGAAGTAGAAGGCATGAAAGTATTGCAACTCAGTTTGCACATATAAGTGAAGCTCTTATTCATATGAAAAGATGGACAATATTCATCATTAAACCATCCCAACATTGATGAACCATCACCAAGATTAGAGGTCATATCAAAATGATTAAACATTGGCACAATTATTTTCAAACATATTTGATCCAAATCTGATTTATTCCCTGATTCACTTGATTCTTTTGCATCGATAGTTAATTCAATGGGCTCACTCAAAATTGTTTGATCACATGGCAAAGTCAAATCATCAACATAGTCCTCTAAGGTAGCTGGTGTGATCAAAGTAGTGGGTAGCTCACCGCATGGTGCACTTAAATTGACAAGACATTCATCATACTCATGTGGAAGTGGAAGATTAGTACCTTTGTCATTACCTCTTATGATCAACTCAGATGAGGTAGGCACTCTCGGTGATGATGTGTCACATGGTGGAGGTGATGTAGTCCTCACAACAACGGATGTGGTCGTCATAGTATGCTTAGTAGTTGAAAGGACAACCATATCAACTAAGAATGCTACTAACTCAAGCTTTCCAATGCAAAAAGAATCACTCAATTCCGAGTTGATATGAGGAGTGAAAGAATTCTGAAACTGGCTTGAAAAACTGGAATAAGCTGTGTCCGCGAACTTCGGAGGGCAAAAAGACCTATTTAGAAGACGATTTTGAGGTGTCAAATATTGAACTAGTCTCTGCAACTATTTAGATGCGGCTCGTCGCTAGCTTTCATTTGAGTACTCGCGGAGTCAAAACGGACTTCGTATGAGGAAGGTATGCCTGTTTTACTAAACAGTGCACAAAACAGATTCCAATCCGAATTCAACTACGAGATTGAGTCTAGATAGATCCGAATTTTGTTTTTTTTTCTTCTCTTTTTTTTTTCTCACACTTTTTTTTCTTTCTCTTTTTTTTCTGACTTCTTTTTTTTCTCTATCTTTTTTTTTCTCTCCCTCTTTCCAAGACAAACTAGATAAGATGCAGATTGGATCAAGCGAAGATGTGAACGACCTCAACTATGATTGTGACAATGAACTATGGGTACCACGTGGTGGAATTTGATGGATGGTGTGGTGGACAGCAGAAGGGATAACGATGCAGCGGCGACGTGACTAATGTGAACAGAACTCGAAACTCTAAACGAACTAGACCCTAAGACCAGCAACTCGACACGACGATGCAACCGATAATTCAATAATGCAAACAATGAATAGAAAATTGCAAAGGCTCAGACTGGCTTGGACAAAAGGATGAATAGATCTAACTTTTTTGTGGCTTTTTCTTGGACAATAGGTAAGAAAATAAATCTAATCTAGGGGAAACTGGAAATTCTCACCGAGCAACCTGAAAACTGATACCACTTGATAGAGGCGAGGGTGTCCCGATCTTTCGATGAGATGATAACTATCGATTTGGTGGAGTCGACTTTGACGATCCGACTACAAACGTGCACGACGTTGCGCCTTAGCAATCGCTAAACCAATCTCCTGAGGTTACTGACGATGCCGGAAGCACGATCAGCCTGACCACGAAGGTCTATTCCTGCAAGCAATCGAAGAACGAGCAAGAATATGATAAAGCAATCTGAATATTGCGATTATATATGAAGTATTGATAATGGTGGGGATCCGTAAGCGGTCTTGGTCTGGTCGTTGGACACAAACGAAGTACACGAAGTTGCAATGGCTAACTTTTAACTAAACAAATCCCAAGGAAAAAGCTACTAGATGGATCTACTTATATAGGAACAAGGGGTGGCGGCCAAGGAGGTGGGAGGACGTCCCAAGGCAGCCTAAAACCAACCCTAGGTCGTACAAGGCTCATGGGCCCAAGTGGAGGTGATGCATCACCTTTGGACTTGTTGTTTGACTCGGATTCTGGTGCAACGTCAGATTGTTTCGACCATAACTCAATGCTCCGGACGAAGTTAAAGGTGAATCCAATTGGGTTGGAAAGAGCACGAAATCTAGTTTCCAACAAAAAAAGAATCACCCAATTCGGAGTCCGTATGAAAAAGTTGTTGGCGTTTTGAGTCAGGTATGTCTGTGCAGTCCGAATCTGAATCCAGAACGTGAGAGACTTGGACTCTATCTTCTCTTGGCCCAAAAGTGACGTGAGAGGACTTTTTGAACAGAACCTAAACTTCTCCTTTTGCCTTATCTTCATATGTGGATTGTACAAATGTCCCATACACCTGCAATTAGACAAAACACAAAAGTGTGTGAAGTATTTTTGTTCTGGATAACATAAATAGATTATTGAATAGTTTGCACTAGAAATCACCTGACAAATATGCATGTATGCAATATTTTTGGTCGTATCCAAGGTAGTCATGTCCTCATCATCCTCCCCTTCTTGAAAACTAAGCCGTCCTCGGCGTTGCTTAATCTGAAATGTGGCTAACAAAAGAGACAAGGTGTACATGTTGTATATGTATATGTCATCCATTTTTACTTCCCGTGGATTTTGCACATATGACACATGTATACATGAGTAACTTTCATAGTTAATAAAATATAAAGCCAAAATATTATCACAAGAAGTAGAAGGCATGAAAGTATTGCAACTCAGTTTGCACATATAAGTGAAGCTCTTATTCATATGAAAAGATGGACAATATTCATCATTAAACCATCCCAACATTGATGAACCATCACCAAGATTAGAGGTCATATCAAAATGATTAAACATTGGCACAATTATTTTCAAACATATTTGATCCAAATCTGATTTATTCCCTGATTCACTTGATTCTTTTGCATCGATAGTTAATTCAATGGGCTCACTCAAAATTGTTTGATCACATGGCAAAGTCAAATCATCAACATAGTCCTCTAAGGTAGCTGGTGTGATCAAAGTAGTGGGTAGCTCACCGCATGGTGCACTTAAATTGACAAGACATTCATCATACTCATGTGGAAGTGGAAGATTAGTACCTTTGTCATTACCTCTTATGATCAACTCAGATGAGGTAGGCACTCTCGGTGATGATGTGTCACATGGTGGAGGTGATGTAGTCCTCACAACAACGGATGTGGTCGTCATAGTATGCTTAGTAGTTGAAAGGATAACCATATCAACTAAGAATGCTACTAACTCAAGCTTTCCAATGCAAAAAGAATCACTCAATTCCGAGTTGATATGAGGAGTGAAAGAATTCTGAAACTGGCTTGAAAAACTGGAATAAGCTGTGTCCGCGAACTTCGGAGGGCAAAAAGACCTATTTAGAAGACGATTTTGAGGTGTCAAATATTGAACTAGTCTCTGCAACTATTTAGATGCGGCTCGTCGCTAGCTTTCATTTGAGTACTCGCGGAGTCAAAACGGACTTCGTATGAGGAAGGTATGCCTGTTTTACTAAACAGTGCACAAAACAGATTCCAATCCGAATTCAACTACGAGATTGAGTCTAGATAGATCCGAATTTTGTTTTTTTTTTCTTCTCTCTTTTTTTTTCTCACACTTTTTTTTCTTTCTCTTTTTTTTCTGACTTCTTTTTTTTCTCTATCTTTTTTTTTTCTCTCCCTCTTTCCAAGACAAACTAGATAAGATGCAGATTGGATCAAGCGAAGATGTGAACGACCTCAACTATGATTGTGACAATGAACTATGGGTAGCACGTGGTGGAATTTGATGGATGGTGTGGTGGACAGCAGAAGGGATAACGATGCAGCGGCGACGTGACTAATGTGAACAGAACTCGAAACTCTAAACGAACTAGACCCTAAGACCAGCAACTCGACACGACGATGCAACCGATAATTCAATAATGCAAACAATGAATAGAAAATTGCAAAGGCTCAGACTGGCTTGGACAAAAGGATGAATAGATCTAACTTTTTTGTGGCTTTTTCTTGGACAATAGGTAAGAAAATAAATCTAATCTAGGGGAAACTGGAAATTCTCACCGAGCAACCTGAAAACTGATACCACTTGATAGAGGCGAGGGTGTCCCGATCTTTCGATGAGAT